>NW_024526599.1:16242020-16445693 GCF_017590135.1 Pyrgilauda ruficollis | reverse complement strand
AAAATTTCCCTGGTACAATAAAAAAAAAAAAAAAAAAAAAAAAAAAAAAAAAAAAAAAAAAACAAAAAAAAAAGTTATTTTCAGCAGCTTCAGCTGTGCATTTCTGTATGAGCTTCTTGTAAACATTCCCACTAATAGAGACTGGTCAGAGGGCACTTGAGGAAATAAACAAAAATAGAATATGACCACAGCTGAACAGAATTCACTTAAATATTCACGAAACAATTGATAGAAAAATGCTGGTAAAATCTGTTCAGCTCTAACATCTGGATGGCTTGAGTAAAAAAAAATAAAATTAAATGCCCCTTTGAAACAAATTTATTAAAGTTATCACAGTATTCTGGGAGCTTGTGTCAGTTGTTCCAGAAATCCAATTTGTTGCAGATATATTGGAGGTTCATGAAAGAGGTAAACAGTTGCTGTGCTGAAAAATTCTATGGGAGTAAGTAGGTAGAGGATGGGAAAGTTATTTGTTCATATTATTTGCTCTAGGATATTAATTTCATGTCCAAATTAAAACTGGGCAATGATATTTGCATTAACTATGCTTTAGTGCAAAAACAAATCACTTTGTTATTATGAGTTAGCAGTTTTTCTTCTTAGAGGAAAAAATGAAAAGCCCTATTTCTTGGACATATAAGCAGATGAGCCATCACCATGGCAACGAAAGGACGTATCCATCGCGTCATTCTGTCAAACAGCCCCTGCATGTGACTCCAAGCTCACATTCCTTACTTCCATCTGAAAGTAGGTTTTAGTCCTGCCATCCAATAAAATCAATACCCAGTAGGATGTTTTCTGTCTGTCATAGTTTCAAAATGAAAAGCTACTTATAGTAGCCTTTCTTGTCTTAAAGAAAAAGTAAAGGCTGCTTATTTATCATATACTAGAGTTAATGAGAAATAGAATTAATAGAAAATAGATCATTAGTTTCCAGGAATGATAAGTTTGCTCTTGCTCTTTATTATGTTTAGTGATTCAGCCATGTCTTTGTTACAGAGTATTATGACAGGTTCTTTAGACAGCTTCCAGCAGTGAGTCTGCTTTAAGAGAAACACAACGTTCTCTCCCAGAGTTATGAAAGAGGCTTTGATTTCTCCACCAAAAGGAAGAGAATCACATTGCAAACATGATTTACAAATCAGGCAACAGAAACCAAATACAAATATACAGTGTTAATTGATCGTCCATTTCCCTTGCAAAAAAGGAATTTTAACCAAAGCAGGATTTTATTTTCATGTCCTTGATCTCTTCAAAAGTGTTTTCCATCTTCTCTCTCAGGATCTAGAAGGTTGTTTTCACCTTGCCTCATCTTTCCTCTTCATCACATTAGATTTTAACCTTCTCTACACCTGCAGTGTGACAAGAACACATTTGGCCTTTGCTTTCCTGGTCTAATTCCCAGAAGCTTTCCCAAATATTACAAAAGCAATTGTGTGGGTTCTGCATTTTAACTCACCTAAGTCAACTCAGGTTCAGTTTCCATGTGTCAAATGACCACTGCAACAAGTCTCTGGGAGAAAATAAATAACAGTTTCCTCATTAGGTAGATCTTGAGGCGACCTTGCTTCTTAGGTTTTGTGCTGTTCATCTGCTGAATGGTTTGTGATGAATACCAGTTGTGCCTATGTATAACACAAACTTCCACTGGAATTAGTTTCAGTTTAACTGCAGAGTTATCATACCTTAGGATCCATACACCAGCATGATAGTTATGGAAGATATGGAATGTAAGAGATGGAAAAAATTATGATGATGAGAAAGAACCATCTCTCTGTATCACTACTTTAAATAATGAATGATATGACTTACACAAGAATGTACGGCTCCAGGACCTGAACTTTTTTCCCCTCAATAATACTTTCTTCAGTCTTATCTAAGTAAGAATGAAGGAGGTATATAAAAACTGCTCTCTCTGTCTCTCTTTCTCTTTGAAACAGACATTTTAAATGTATGAAAATGTAAAATGCGTGAGCATATATATGAGGAGAGCCTATACACAAGAGTCTATACTCAAGTGAATTAACAGATATGTGAAAAAGTGATTTGCAAAATGTCAATTTTCCCTATCAAATTAGTGGTCTTGAAATGCTATCTAAGCAACTTCTGTCAGTTTCAGTTAAGCCAGACCGACTGATAGTTTCCAAAACAGCTTGCCAGAATCACGCCAGTGAAACTGTTTCCTGTGCAAGTGGGAAGTGTTTGGCAGTCTCCTCCTGGTGGCTTTGTCTGGTATTAAGTTAATTTTCTTCATAGCTGGTAGGGAGGGCAGTGTTTTGGATTTATGCTGGAAATCGAGTAGATAACACAGGGATGTTTTTGTTCTCGCTGAGCAGCGCTTACACAAAGCCAAGGCCTTTTCTGTTCCCCACCTTGCCCTTCCAGTGAGGAGGCTGGAGCTGCACTGTGAGTCTTAAGGGAGCAGAGCCAGGACAGCTAAGCACAGGGCACCAGGCTCAGCATACAAAGCTGGGGGAAGAAGGAGGAAAGGGGGGCATTCAGAGCGATGGGGCTTGACTTCTCAAGTCACCATTACATGTGATGGGGCCCTGCTCTCCTGGGGAAGGGTGAGCACCTGCCTGCCATGGGAACCACTGAATTGTTTTGCTTTGCTTGCATGTGTGGCATTTGCTTCACCTGTGTTTATCTCAGCCCATGTGTATTCACACTTTTAGCCTTTGAGTCCTCTCCTCAAACCCATTGTGGGGGAGTGAGTGTCTTAGTTGCAGATTTGGGTTAAATCACAACACTCATGTCAGAAGAAATCAAGCAAACCACATTGCATGCTCCTTTTTTATTAGATGTCATTAGGTGTAATAAGAAGCTGTCCAAGTATTATGTCTAGCAGTTCCTTTTTATTTATTTTTTTTTTGGAACTTTAACTTTTAATCCAAATTTTGAATGTTTTGTTCTTACATTCAAACTAGTTAGTAGTTCCTGGAAAGATGAACACCACACTGAGGAGTGGGACATAAAAACTATCCTCAGAAATCAGTAATGTTTCAAAAAAATGGGTGACAAGTCTGTACAGCTTGTGCTGGCTCGATTTCTTCACATATAGTGTTCACTCACACAGGACTCCTCTATGAATTTAATTAGACTGCTTCTGCCACCAAATTTCATTCTCCTTAGCTGCCATGGGGACAGGTCTGCCTAAATCAAGGTTTGTGTCAACAGATAAACGACATTTCTTTCTAGTCTTGGAAAGTTTTCACCTGACACTAGGGGGACACTAGACCTTCATCAGAGATACCAGTCTTATTAGTTCTAAAATTTTACAAATGCTGTCATTACTGCTGACCTAAAGTTTGTTCCACCTGATTTCTCTGCTGACAAATATGGTTCAACGGATCCATTTTGCCTCATTTGGTGAGCTCCTGTGTTTTCTGCATTAGATCTTTTCAATGTTCAGTGCCAAATGGGAACCAGGGCTATTACTAGGTCCTAAATGTGCCAGATCAAGGGACTTGATCCTTCTCAGTTTAAGTCTATGCACATGAACAGGTTGCCTGTTTTCCAAGGCTCCTATTAATCAGCTTCCCTATAATTTCAAAACTGCTACTTTAGCTAAAATAGAAAAAAACATTATCTATGGCCACCATGCCTTGAAGGACTGCTAAGTCATCTTTTTAATCCAAATACTTTATGCTTAGGAAAAAAACCCCACAAAGATAATTAGAAAAAATTATTGCCATTTTGAAGTCCACACAGTATTTTTTTTTTTGGAATTTTTTTTCAGTAAGGTGTATTCTATTAACTTTAAATGCAAGTGTAGAGTCTGTAGCTGATGTAATACTAAGAAAATAGATCTGTGTTTGTTTTAAAACAAAAATCAATATTACAATTTGATTCAGATATGCCATTGCTTTCCTTTATTTCATAGATCTGTGGATATTAAATCATGTCAGTTTTCATTTGCGAGAATCTTGCTGATATGTATACCTAGATTTAGTCTATAATTTGTTATAGTTTTATATTTAGAATTTGGTATCTTCCAATGCCCCTGGTTAAAGCTGTAGCTTTGCAGAAGCAAGTGCAAAATCTCCAAAGGTAAATGCAGCCCAAGTGCCAGTGATTCCCGAAGGGTATACTGTGGTGTATAGTGTGCCATAAGGACAGCAGTAACTTGGCAGCACCCTGTCTGCTCTGCCATTTGTTTTTAGCACCCAGTCTAAAGACCCTGTTTTACAGGTTTGTCCTCTGACCCAGGAATAAAGAATCAGATAGATTGAGTTAAGAATTTCATCCATCACAAGCAATTCAAAGGCCTGTCTTTGGTGGCTGAAGGTCTCAGAGCTATCAATACAATTCCCTTGCTGTGCAAGCCTTGAGTTTGCTGACGCTGATGGTGGGATTGGGTGTGTGTATCCAGCTTCTGAGGGAGAATTACCGGTACACTGTCTGTGTTACTTAAATAAGTTGCATTCTCATCAAAGATGGTATAAAATGTTCTGAAACCTTACAGATGCTGCCCTGGCATCATGACACTTAGAGTGACTTACAGCCCTGAAATATTTCCCCACCACATCATCTCAAGACTCAGTCCCATCCCTCAGAGTCCAGTGTCCTCCACTACCAGTGAAAGCAGAAGCCTGATGATTGTCATGATTTTATTTTGTCTGTCAGCTTTCATCATTGCCTGTCATTATTCATCCCCACTGAGGGATGGAAATGCCTGCAGTGTAGTGCAGAGGGCAAAAATTTATACATCCTATAGAAATACTTTATATTAATACAGTCTTTTTTATTTTACTTTAAAATATATAATACAGCTTAAATGAATGAGCACTGGTTAGTCATACTGTACTCCTCAAAGTGGTCACTAATAACAAGAAATTATATAGCCGGGATATTACAGATAATTTCATTATGAAATGTTCATCATAACAAATATTTAGATGCATAACCAGACATGGGACGTAGGTAAACTAATTCCTCATATTTAATCCCTCCAACTAAATTACTCTTTCTAAATACAGTTCCTTCATAAATTTAGAGGAAGAAGAAAATGAACAGCTCCATAGGAAACCAGAAAAGCCAAGAAGATCTGGAACATTTAGCATCACATCTTTAATCGCAATTTAAAAATATTTTTTTTTAGCATTTGCAAAAAAAAGAAAAAAAAAAGAAAAAGGAAAACTTACAAGAACTAAGGAACAAAAGGAACAAAAACTAGGCATATTGCTAGTACTACATAAAGAGTACCTGGTCTCATTAGGATGGTATTTTATTTTCTTCACAGTATACCTCTTTAATGGATCCAGCAGGGAAATAGCAACAAAAACGAAGCAACTAGAATGACAGTGTCATCTCTGTGGAAACACCAGCACTTATTCATCATCATCTTCAGTGCTATAAGACATCACCTAGAGAATTCCTTCTGAGATTTTTCTTTTTCTAACAAGGGTTTAGCTTAATTTATATTCCCTACATGTAAAATGCAGCTTTATTGTTTTAAATTACATGAATTGTGTATCTCTGCACAAAAGCCCTTTTTAAGAGAAACAAAGTATTCTGTTGCCTTGATCACAGGTCTTTGGCCTGAAAGAAAAAAAAAAAGATTTCTTTATAGTTACTCCAACTTGTCTTGCATGTCAGAAAATAATGACATTATTAGTGCTTTTCTCTCCTTCCCTTGGGTCCCTGTAGTTCTTGTATGAAAAACTTCAATATTTCATTTAAGCAGATTTAGTATTAAATCCTTTATAAACTCATAGAGCACATTAACATTTCCAGTGCCTTTATGTGATATATATCATGTAGTTTTCACCTATCTTTAAGTTTTGTTTCTTAATTGAACTGATAATCTTTTCCAGTTTTTAATACAGTCTGGTCAAGGCAAGAAATCATTGCCTAATAAAAGTGGACCATGGACTGGTAGCAGTGCCTAGAGGATGATGGCTCACAGACCAGCTAGAGTACACAGGATTTCAGGAATTTTTGCTGTGACTACTAAATTGCTCTTAAAGTGGATCATAAAAATGAAAGAATTTGTTGTGGTTCAAGGACAGTTTTAACCATATGTTTCTTTATAACTAGCCATAATGTGACATTAATGAAGAAAAAAACATGTTATCCTTGTGCATAGGCAGGGCCTAATAAAGTATCAGTTATCCTTTTAGTTTCTCCCTTACCTATAAGATTGTAAGTTGTGAAATGCTGTCAACTGCAATATCAGCAGACTCTAACAGAAAGTGATAAATATTCTGGATTGGGGCAGTGAATAGAAAAGTCTTCTGTTTTGAGCTGTGTATGTGTATTTACCACTGTTGTAAAGCACTACATATTAGGTATACAAGCAACAAAAATTTATCCAATAGAGTATCATAAATAGTTTTAGAAAAGCTTATGTCCTTACAGCTATATTCTGTGGTGTGGTGTTTCTTTTGGGCTTGTGCAGCTCTAGAAGCAGGCTCCAGCAAAATGAACTTAACAGCAATGTGTGGGATACAAATTTCATATGCTCATTAAAAACGTGGTGTATTAGTTGGCAATGGAGAAATGAGTGAAATAGTTTATTTTTATTTCACATCTTATGTTGAATAGGGAGCATTTTTTTAAAATTATGTTTTAATTATTCTTTCATTTAAATGTATTATGTGATTGATTGATTGATTGATTGACTGACTGAAAGAAATGGGCATTTTACCAGGCAGGGAACTCAATGGCTTTTCAAGTTCAATTGCTTTCTCTTTGGGCTCCTGAGATCTTGGTACTCTTGATTGTCTCCACTCTGATGTTATGTCACCTGCCTTCCACCCCTGCTCCCAACCACATCAAATTGCATCACACGGACTTTAG
Organism: Pyrgilauda ruficollis; assembly: GCF_017590135.1. Classification (NCBI taxonomy): domain Eukaryota; kingdom Metazoa; phylum Chordata; class Aves; order Passeriformes; family Passeridae; genus Pyrgilauda; species Pyrgilauda ruficollis. The sequence continues at coordinate 16,438,892 of NW_024526599.1, read as the reverse complement.
GAATGTACAATATACTATAGTAAAAATAGTCAGAAACATAATGGCAAAGCCAATTAAAGCACAAGTTTAAAAAATAATTAATTTGCTCTTGCACCCTATATATTCTTTACAAGGTAAGACACATAGGTTTTAACAGCTTTGGGATAACTCATGGTACTTTGGTTATTGGATCATTTTTGTATATGATATAAAGAGGTGGGTGGCTATGATAACTTCCGTGGGGCTGAGCAGTAGATAGAGCACTGCAGGGGGTTTCCAGAGCCAAGGAAGCCCAAGCAAGAGCTGAGAGACTGACCAGGAACCTGCCAGGAAACCACTGGGAAAAGGCAGCTCCTGCAAGCAGGACTGACCTGGCAATAGGTATTGCAGCGGCAGATTTCAATGAGCTTTCAGTTTGGTGAGACTGAAAGCTTCAGTCGGCTGGTGACAGCAGCAGTGCCTATGGCAAACTCTGTGGGGATGAGCACTAGAATGAGTGCTGCAATTTGTGCAGCAGTTTGCAAGGAAGGATGCTCAGGGAGGGTGCAGGAAGGGCTCCCCTCTTTAGGAAAGCCAACAGGGTAGCAGAACCAGAGAGCAGCAAATAGGAGCAGCAGTAAATGCTGAGGGAGGGAAAAGAACAGGTTTCTTCTCTCCAGCCTTAGTCTGAACTTCCAAAGTTATGATTATTATGTGCCATGTAGTTCTTTAGCCAGCAGTGCTGAAGTTGCTGCAGCAGCAACGTGTGTTGACCCAAACAGATGTGACTGTAGGTGTAGCTCTGCAGGCCTCTGGTTGTAAGGAGTGCCTGGTGCCTGTACAGGAAGTTAGGGCTGCCAGTTATCTCCTCTGCAGAAAGTGTGTCCCTGTCAAGGACCTATGCCACCAGGTCAAGAGTTACACAGGAAGTAAGTAGGTTGAGCAGCATTCCTGAGTATGGGAAAGAAATAGATCGGATATTCAAAGAGATATTATGGACACAGGAGTCTCAACACCCATCTACATCTGAGGTGGCCTCTGCACCTGATCTCACGAGGAGTCGGATGTCAATAAAAGAGGAAGACTAGAAACTGCTCGCTCTCCATACAAGGAGGAAGACTTGGCATTAGCAAACAAGTTTAGTGCCCTCCAAACCACTTTTTCCAAGGCCAAGAACAATGCATCCTAGTAGGCAAGTAATTAGGCAAACAGGGCAAGAGATCTTCATGCATGAACAAGAAACTTCCTTGCTCAAGCGTAAGCAGGAAATACACAGGAGGTGGAAGCAGGGTCCAGCCACTTGGAAAGAATATAGAGAGATTGCCAGAGTAAGTAGAAACAAGACAAGGAAGGCTGAGCCCATCTGGAAATGTATCTGGCCAAGGATGTTAGGGGCAATGAAAAGGGCTTCTTTAAATACATCAACAACAAAAACAAAACTATGGATAATATGGGCTCATTACTAAACGGGGAGGGGGCCCTGGTAACAGAGGATGTTACTGAATGCCTTCTTTGCATAATCCACCTTGTCTCAGAAATTTTAGTGTTTACTTGTCATTATTTAAGTTTTATGTGAACTTTCATATTCCCTCTTTTGTAAAAGACTCAAAAACTTTGGAATGCACCTACATATCTGCTAAACTTCAGGACTTTCTCTTGTATGACTAAGTATGCAACTTCACAAGTACTGTAATTCAAATCTGTCTTTCCATTATGCGTGTTTTATATTGCAGCTGTAAAAGTTTTACGCCTTTTGCTTTGTACTGGGACCAAAGTTGTGTCTGATTTTTATCAGTATTTTCAGCATCCGTGCATATGGAATTTACCAATATATTTTGAACCTCTTAGTGAACAGCCTTTCAGACATGGTTTCCCCATGCTTATGGCATATGATGAAGTGCATTTCCTTCCTTACTCTGTTTTGGTTTTTTTGTCACAACTTGAAAATATATTTTGAGTTTCCTTTCCGGCTTCTAAAGAGATCTGTAGACGTAAAATAGATGGAAATGTCAGATCACATTTGACAATTACAAAATATTTAAAATTACGTTCTTGTCAAGGACTTTGGAAGAAGGGTCTCTAGTACAAATACCTCTGCCTTGGAGTTCAAAGCAGTAGGCACTTAAATGCATATATACCTCTATACATGCCATCTAAAATGGGCTTGTCCTGCAGCAAGGCATATTATCTGGATAGAATTATACTGCCCTGAGTTTCTCACAGGGCCTCATCCATCTGTCACACAGCCACATTTTCATAGCTCCACATTTTCTGGGAAAAAAATTAATTTTATTTACAATACAAAACATCCCTTTTCTGCTAACAATAGTACCAGCTTCCAGAGCTTTTCTGTTCCCAGGCATCATGCTCCATTGATATTTCAGAACACATCTACATTACAAGGCCAATTCTAGCACAGCCACACTGGCAGAGCTCCTGCTAGAGATGCAGCATAGGCTGACAGGAGAACCTTTTCAGCTGTCATAGCAACACTACCTACCCTGCATAACATAACCTAAAATGGCAAAAGCACTTTTGTATCAGCATGGCTGTGACAGGCACCAGGGGGATGTTGATACACAGTGTTTGCTGAACACTCTGATATCATGCACAATACCCTGTTTTCCTGTGTGGTGGTACTTTAACATCATAATTCAGAATATTCTTAATCAGTGCTGCAAAATATAGTCCTTGTCAGAGAATCACAGAATGGGTGATACTGAAGGGGACTTCTGGAGCTTATTTGGTCACTTATATTAGGCATCAGCCTCAGTCAGAAAGGAACAGGTTCCTGTCTAGAGCACAGGCCTGCAATTAGACCCTTGAAGCTAAGAGAATGTATAGTATTAAGATGGAAATCTCGACTAAAGAAATGAACTAAACAGATTTTGTCCATATATAAGATTCCCTGTACAGAAAACAGATACAAAGAGATGCCCTTTGCACACAGAGCTGGCTTTCAGGAGGGCAGGTTTGATGCCTCGAGAAATGTGTAGGCTGCAGTCTGCCCTGCATATTCCTGCTACCAGAAAGAAAATGCAGCAGGCTGAGATTTTGCACAGACTTGAGAGGTGGAAAAAATCCCACACTACTTCTGCAATCACAAGGGTATAGTTTACTCTCTGAGGCTTTCAGAAGGTTGCAAACAACTAGCAAACAAGCTGAAAGTAGTGTGTTGAATCTCAGAGCGTTACAGAGAAATATGTGCAAAGACCTTGTAAAAGAAACAAAGGTTTCAGCTGTCTTATCCACAATGTGTTGACTTGGTAGACATGGAATTGTTCTCCATTTATATCTAGTCTGGAGAAGACTGAGGGGAGACCTCATTGCAGTCAGTGCTTCAACGTCCTCACAAGGGGAGGCAGAGGGGCAGGTACCTATCTTTTCACCCTTGTGACCAGTGCCAGAGGGAAAAAAGAACAAAGCTGAGTTAGGGGACGTTTAGGAAAAGGAAGGTTCAGGAAAAAGTTTTCATCCAGAGGGTGAAACTGGAGCAGGCTTCCCAGGGAAGTGATCACAGCACCAGCCTGAGAGAGTTCAGGAAGTGTTTGGACGATGCTCTCAGGCACATGGTGTGACTCTTGGGGCTGTCCTGTGCAGGGCCAGAGTTCGACTTGATGATCCTTGTTGGTCTCTTCCAGCTCTGCACAATCTATAGTACTATGATGTCCTTATAATTATGTAAATTGGGGCCAAATTTGCCTGAGCCTTATGTGTGAAAGTCCAAATAGGTGAGAATATTGAGAGAAAAGTAATTCAAACAATGCCAGACTCAGCTGGATAATTTTTTTGAACCTGTCACTAAGCCCCTTGTAAAATAATATTGTTTTCACAGTTCTGAAATTAACACTGAAGTAGAAACTTTGCTACAAAGCATTTCATTTCTAAAATGTAAAAATATTTTACAACCACAGAATCTGGTGTGTTGCTTGCATTTACAAAGACATTTAATCACAGCCTTCACAAATATGTCTTGCTGCTAGACTTTGGATTGTGTAATCCTGAACATTTCTGAAGGTATAAAAACTTGCTTATAGAGACTATTTTAAAATTTCTGTCACAAAAAAGGCTAATTTTCTGTCACAAAAATTTCTGCCTCAAAAAGAGGCTAATAAAGTTGTCTTTCTGGCAATGGGGGAAGTTATTAACCATGCACAGAGAACTTTCAACTGGGCAGAACGTGACTATAAGGGAAAGAGGATAACAGTACTAACAAAATGTTGTTTTGGTCCTTAAATTACACAGGTTAGGTAGATATTTCTTATATTTGTGATATGTAGACAAAATGTTGTTGGAGGGGTTAAAATGAGTGATGTGTTCTTTTGGATATTTGAGATGTTTGGGTTTTTTTGATTGCTTTAAATATTATTCTGCTCAGTAATGTGTATGCTAGCATCTGGTATTTGAACAGAAGAAGGTTCTCTTTCAGAGAATTAAAAGAGAGATTTAAAATGGAGATTTTGATCACTGTAGTTCTGAAGCGTGTGTGAGGCTTAAACTAGGCAAACTAGAAGTAAAGAGAAGCCTGTCCATAAAGTTAATTATTTCTCAGTCATTGCACAAGTCAGTTCACTTAAGTTTTTTATTGATGGGAATTGCACACATAATACAAATTTATACTGTGTGTGGATGTGCTTTGTTTTGGATTGTAAAAGAATATTGAACTGATCTTGCTAACAAGGGCGCCAACGGTTTTAGGAAATTATCCAACCTCCTGAGGAATATTTTGGCAGCAGTCTTAATTGGACCTGTGGTCTCAGCACTGTCATTGTACAGCTCTGTTTTAGCAGTTATTTCTTCTTTTATTTATTTTTTTTTTTTGTTTTGCTCTGCCACTTTTGATGCTCAGTCAGTCAAAGTCCACACTGGGATCAGCCAGAAACTTGCTGTACCAAGAATCATTTGATGTAGCCCTTATTGCATATTAGATGCTGAGTAAGGGAGGGCTTTGCCAGAGTGAGATGTGAGGTGTTGCTTTCTGAAACTTCATAAAATAGAGATTGTCTACTTTGTCTTTCAGTTGGATGCAACATTCAAGGCAATTTGGTTCTACCTTGTAATTTAAATATGCCTCTGTTTTTTGGAGAAGAGTTAGTGGCATATGGTACTTTTGCAATGTAGAAGTATTCTTGTTGATTTATTAGAAGCATTCTTGTTGATTTATGTTGCACTAAATTTTAAGGTTTATCATTTTACAGAAAAAATACATAGCATTTTTCTCTGTTGTCCCTCTTTCTGTTGTATATTATTCAGGGATTAAATCTGCACGTGTATTTTTGGTGTCTCTGCTATGTAAGAAAGAGATCAGCACAGCACAGTAGTAAAATATAGTATCTATTGCCTACACCAAATCTCATGCTTTTATTTTTTACTACATAATTTATAAATTGATTTTCTAGACCTAGGAGGACATGTTAAATTCCTTCAGCTATCAAGACCAAAATACTTCACAAAGCTGTCTTGTTCTCATAACAGGCAGGACACTGAACATGTCTAAGTAACAATTTTAAAATAAAAAACAAGGGAAGGACAAACTGGAAGAGAAAGGCCACTTTTAAAATGTTATGGCTTGCAAATAAATACAGTAGCACTCATCCACTCTCTTGCATCATGGAGTAATTTTGGTTCTTTTGTGACTGTATTTCAGGAAAAAAGTATTTTCTATTTAAAAAACAATGAAGTAATCCTATGTCAAATTCACATACAAAGGTAGAATCTTTAGTAAGCTCAGTGTAAGATTACTGTGTAAGATGAAAATGCAAATGGCCTATTTTTTACTTACATGATTTCTAGGACTTTTAATTGGACTAACACAGTTTTCCAGGATATGTGTTGGATCATGTGTATATGTTTATATAGATCTCACAGTGCTTACAGTCATATTCTTGTCGACTTAATCAAATTAACTTATATGTAATTGTGGGACCTCAGACTAAGGATGCTGGAGTCGTGTCTTTTGCAATCTAATTAATATTTATTCTGTACTCTTGATTGCTGTGTGACAAGGGTACATCCCAGCTTAGCATGGAATTTGAGTTCCCAGCAGAGGAAAGTCTGGGTAATCAGCTAGGAAATGCTGATATTTACACTGAGTCCAACTCAGGGGCCACGCAGCAAACCTGCATCTATATGCCCACAAGAGGCTGGCCTTGCCATCTCACATAATTACCAAGGCAAGGCAGTGTGATTTGGTATGAGTTAGACCATCACAGCCAGATTGTTTGAGAGTGCCAATATGTCTGGAGAGAGCAGGGCTACTCATGCTAAGCCGCCTTCTGTGCTCGGAGCCCGGCCAGGTCCCTCCCTGTCACATCTCCCCAGCAGCTCTCAGGGAATACGGTGACACGTAGGCACAGAGGCCACCAGTGGGGCTGCCTCTGAACCCTTGTCCACCCACCGCAGGCAAACAATGCGCAGAAGGGCAGTCGTGGTCAGTCCTTCGGATGCAATTGTGGTCAAAGCAACTTCCTCTGACTTTGCTCATTTTTCATCATTGGTGTCTAGATATTTAGGCACCCATTTCTATGCAGTTACTGTATTATTTATAGAAGTATGTCTAATGCAGATACTGTAAAGGCTGGTGCCAAATAGAAAATCTTACCTAATACATTGGTACAAATACTCTAAAATTACTCTCCAGAAGGGAAACCAAATGCTCTTACCACAAAAAAACAAGCCAAGCTAATTTGAATTCATGAGAAACAGTGGATATTTATGATGAATTTTTAACGAACAACTACTCACCCAAAGATTAATTAAGAAAAATTATTCTGAGTAAGAAACAAATGTGTGAAAATGGCAATCTGTTCCTAGACAAATCTAAGACAGAAAGGAGCAAGGAAGTTAGTTAATTAAATCTCTTGTTATAAATAATTCATTGAGACTTTTTTTTTTTTTTAGTAGTATATATTAGTATGCCTAAGGGCATACTAATAAAGTAGTATGATTATTAATAATATCTCTTGCTTTGGTGAACCCCTCAATCCTATTTACAACAAGGGCCAACTAGCGTTAGGCAAGCAGAAATTTTTTTTCCCTCTCTTGGACAGATTCACATTTATAGATTGTTATAGGATAAAAAAGATCCTTGGACAGTTTTCAGTTTGTCTGTGCTGTCATGGGAATAGATATTGTCCCTAGAACACATATCCTTCCCTTCATGTTCTGAGACTGGACTTTATTTTGTGCACTTAAAAGTGTCGTTATTATCTGGTGAGGAAAGACATGAGATTGAAGCTTTCAGATCTTTCAGACTGTGAAATTGGAGTTAAATGGAAAATGCTTTTGCCTTTAATTGTATACTTTACTAAAATACAGGAAAGAATTCAAAAACTTATAAAATGTACAAAAAATAATAACCTCCTAAAACAATCATATAGTTTCTCTTCCTTCACTTTTGTTTTTTGAGTGAGGAGATAGGGGAGGAAGAAAGCAAAAGAGGAACTGTGAGGATTTGAATGATATAAAACTTATTAGGGTCATAAAATTAAGTTTTTGAAAACTAAGTTGTTTAATTTCTTTATGGAAAACAAACACAAGATATATTTTAGTCCAAAGCTCTGAAAATGTAAATAAATAGACCAGTCATGGTTTAATGAGCAAAGCAAATGCATGCACACTACATTCTAGTCTCCCATTGCAAGATTTATCTGAACTTAATATGTCCAGTAAGCAGATAAAAATTTGGTGTGGAATGTTAGGAAAGGTTTCAGAAGGAGGAGGGAGTATGGACAGGAGCAAGAAAATATAATATTGACTAAAATATTGTTTACATTTCTCTTTTTAAAATTCTCATATTTGAGGGCCTGTTCTGAGTTACCTGGAGTAGAATAGAAACTGCTAAAAGACACATTCTTTATGAAAACCATTTTGAATGGATATTTTTCATCTCTTTTGATTACTGCTGCAGGTCTTATGGAACACATATGGACTTGAGCCAGATGTAATTGTTTATTATTATTCTCTGAATTAAAAATTAAACTGTTCTGATGAATATGTTTCATTCTTGTATGGTCATAGCTGTATTTTTACTATGAAATACTGATGTCAAATATGCTAAAATGATTTCACAAGCTGTGAAGTTTACTCTGTATAATGTGTGTTCTGTTGCAATGGTTTTTTATGGAAATATGGAGTTGTTCTCATAGGATTGTTTTTTAGTGAGAAGAGGCAATTTAGATATAACGTGGTAGTAGAATATAAATTATCTGATTACCTAGCACAAAACATAATTTGTGGCTGCAAGCAGATCTGGTAAAAGTTTATCAATGGAGTGTAATGGGAGTATATGTAGCAAATAGAAGAAGATAAAACATATAACTAAGGACCAGGGAATTCCAGCCACCCACTGGATAACTGCGTTTTGGCTAGGATTACTGCTTTCACCTAACCAATATAAAAATTTTACAGCTCATCTAATATATATTGGAAATTATGAAAATCTAGAGGTGTAAAAAATGGGGCAACTTAACTATTCTGATAAAATACATCGATTGCTAGCAGTGAAAGAGAAAGCCTTTGTATTTATTTTTTTTTTTACTCTTAATCAGCAGTAGCATTTTCTAGCAGGAGGATTAATATTTATTACAGATATATTTTTTTCTGAATGTTTCTTCTTGTATCTTACTACTGAAGGTTGGTCAACCTCTCTGAGATACGTGCAGCTGAAAATCAAGAAACAGATCACTGCGATATATGAACACGTGTTGCTATTTTGTGTGTTTCTTTCTTCCTTGAAGTTTGTATTTAAATACAAGTGCAGCCATTACTCAAATGTGTCATGAAGTGCTAGGATTCAGTTTGTCCTCACAGCCTTTTCCAGAGGTTTTTGCACACCCTTTGTGTGCCGAAAATGGATCAAACCCTGTAGGTTTTGATTCAGTAAGATTACTGGAATGTAGCACAACATCCTCAGGAAGGTTGTGTTGGCATTCAGCAGCCTTGGAGGGCAAATGAGGGCCTCAAACTTTCCCCAGAGATTTTGGTAGTGTTTCCTTGCTGGCCAGAGTCAGATGTGTGGTTGATCTTGAAGCTCAACATTTATTTTTCAAAAATAAGCTTATATGGCACATGGAGGCCACATCTTATGAGGGAGTTAAATGACTTCCAAAGACCTTATCATAAGATACAATATTTTGACAACTATAAAACCTTTATACTTGTAAAGTCTCTGGAAACAGAGTAACTAGTTGTAATGTCTGAAATCATAGAGATGCAGTAATCATGTAAAAAATGTCTTGCTAGGCTTTTTCAATTACTGGGTGATTGTGGTGTTCTTGAGCGCTGAGATCAGAGACAAATCAGCTCCTGAGACAAAGTGAGGGCCTTTGTGAGAAACATCTGGCCTTTCTGCTGCTCCTTTTTAGCTTTTGTGACAATGTAAATGAGTATGTCCAAATGCAGATAATACAGGGACACTACAGAGGAGGAGAAAAAGAAACAACTTCATATTTTTCCTGAGTTTCCATTGAGAGAGAACATAGATGTTTTACAAGTGGTTTCATCAACTTGTGAAAACTGTTTTTGTGTTTCTCCTGACATGTGCATTTCTGCAGTGACAATTTATTCTGATGGTAGAAGCTGATGTAATTGAAAACAGTATTAGGAAGTGAAAAATCCTTCAGGAAAATAGTTCTTCTAGTTCCTTTCCCACTCTACTTCATAATGGCATGGTCAGGAGAATTCACCAGTTTGTCAATTTCCTTACCAAAGAGGTACAAAGCTGAAGTGTGCCAAAAACTTTTAAAAGCAGAATTGAAAGTCATATAGTGATGCTGATGATCAGCAAAAATAACATGAACCTCCTTAAACTCGTACTTATTTTAGTTGGCAAGTTTAGAAGATATTACTACAAAAAATGACTAAAGAAGTGATATCTTTCATTTTCTTCCCCCTAGAGTTTAGTTCTCTCCTAAGTTTTCATTAAGATATTGAAAAGCAGACTGATGGCTAGTTGATCTTGCAAAATAATTAAGTCTTTGACATTACTCTTACAGAATATTCATCAGAGGGAGAAACATTACTTCTTTACAGAAGCAGTTCTTGCAGATATTAAGAAGGTACATTACACAGACTAAAGCTTAACTTTCTCAGCAGTTCATTACAGTTTCCTGTCCAACAAAATGTACATTCAGAAGATGCCTATTGAATTTATACAGTTATCTACTATGTTTAAAAATTTGCCTAATGATCTGAGTCCTGCCTCTAAAAATTTAACAGGAAGATTTGTCCTTGATTTATTAAAGACAGATTAATCAGCTTCACAAAAACAAATATAATTTTCCTATGCCTTTATAACAGTCTTTAATTATGAAATAACAGTTTAAGTCATGCAATTTTCTGATCAATGTAGATAGAATAATAGCAAAAATACTTGTCAAAAAAGCTGTAGTTCCAAGTGTGGAGCTCATGTATTTTGAAGTGACAGAACTGATGCTTTCCTTGCTTATCTCAAAAAAGGTCATAAATGTCTGTTTTAAATATTATTCTGCTTTGATCATAATCTGTGTATAATCTGTATTATTTCCTGTGAAGATCCATTCCTGTGCTACCTAAATGTCTGCCTTCTTTTGTGTGCTGCTTTTGTGAGTTTAGTGTTTTTAATGAACAGGTAATAATACAAATTTCCAGGGTATTTACTTCATACCTTTTTGTGGCAGTATGAACTTTCCTTGGCACAAGATATTAAAGTTCCCACAGACTATTGCAGGGTATCTTTAATATGAACCCCAAAGCTTTTAATTGGCTGAACATCTGGAGAAATTTTATCTGCTGTTGTTGGGGGATGACCACAAATGAAATTTAAACTTATTTCTTCCTCTTTTTCTTTAAGTTCAAGTGTAAGTAAATGTATGTACAGACTTCATGTTACAAACAAGCTCCATATGACTATGCAACTGACTGTGTTCAAAAATACACATTCAAATATATTCCTTGTATGCATATCTGCTGTGGTATGGAACAAAATTCTCAGGAATCAGAAAATCAGAAAACTTGCTAATAATAAAGCGTTTTCCTTGCTATTATTTAAAAACAATCTTTTCATTGAGATGCAGAAAGATTTTTGTGCGTATGCTTGCAAGTACTTGAAAGTTTACTGCCTAGAGTTATAAATTAGACACAATTAACAGCCTGAAAAGTAAATCAAATTTATGTCTTAAATATAAATTCTTCAAAAAGAGGGGAAGGGCAGAAGAAATTTGTTAATGAAATACAAAGCCATTCAGATCAGTACCTGAAAATTATATTGATCTTTTAAATATTTATAAATTCACTTTAAAAATCTATTACAAGGTCCATTTTTTATTCAATACAAATATCATGCCCCCTTGTTTTCTTTTTTGTTTTTTTTCTAAGAGCCTTTTACACAAATCTCAATTCAAAATTTACACAAAATTATACTGGACATTTAAAATGTATTTGATGGAATTTTTCTCTGCAAAATCTATTTTTTCTTGTTTTTAAAATTAATTTACTGAGGTATCATTTTGTTATCTTGTTAGTTTGTTTATTTCTTCTGGTTTCTGTTATTCTTTCTGATCACTGTTTTGGGGAAAAATATTTACCAAAAGTATGTTCTCTTGCTAGGAATTTTAGTTGAAAATTATGCTTTTATACAGAGGGTGTTTATAACTGTATTTCAAATTTCTTAATGTATTACAGTTGCACTTAATACATCCAGAATTTAAAGTAATTTATTTCCTCACCTTTTTCTTGAAGTTCAAGTGTAAGTGAAGAACTTATTCTGAAAGAAGCACAGTTCTTGGACACAGTGTGTGTCTGTCTGTCTATCTATCTATCTATCTATCTATCATCTGTCTAATAGATCCTCTATCTGTCTATCTGTCTGTCTGTCTATCTATCTAGATATAAATGATATAGATGTAGACAGACAAACATGGATGTAGATAGATTTAAGTATAGGTGCAGGTGATATAGATAAAGATATTTCTCAGTGAGAAATAGATCAATCTGAGCATATTGCTCTCCTGAAGGGCTTACAATCTGAACAAAGGAGAAAGGATGGGAGAACAAAAGAACAGTTATTATCTCATATTTGTAGTTACCAAAGCGATGCAGAAAAAATTTTGCTACAAGAAATTGCCAGTAGGAATCCTGGAGGAGAGCTTGATCTCCTGGATGCCATTGTGCTTACTGCCTTCCTTTCAACTGGTACATTAATTCAGGCTGTGAGACAATGCAGCCATAGAACTGTTTCAAAATATGCAGTAATACCTGCTGATCTGCATGACTGTGTAAATCCATCACTATTACCAGATTATTCTGCTTGAAAGGCAGTGCCCAATTAGGAATGATTTCTTACAAATGAAAGCACTGACCATGGATTTTTGTTGTTTTAAGTGATCAAACAAAATATCACTTTTATTGCTGCATAGTGCCCACAAAATCTACTTTTATTGACCAAAGATAGGGCTCCTCTGCAGCAGTTAAGAAGTCTTCTAAAATGAATGGGAGGGTGATAAGCTTACATACCATAAAGTTGATCATGTTTGTGTGTGGAAAGTGTCCATCAAATTCACAAATGAGTCTCCCATGGTCTCTTCATACTCATTATCATGCATTACAGTACTGTGCTTGTATTGATGGATTAGAAGTGAACACTTTTGCCTAATAAATTTCATCAGATCTTTGATTTGATACAGCTTGTTTTGAAAGACACTGCTTTTGGCATTGCGAGAAAAAAAAAATAGATCACAGCTCATTTAAATTCCAAAATCCAGTTAACTTCTCTTTCAAAGCCTTTATCAACAACTTTGTAGATGAAGCATTAAAAAAGACAGCAAGTTTAACATTACGTAAGCGTAAGACGTGCACAAACAATTAGTTTGGAAATGTATTAAATGCTGGTAGTAGTTAAAAATTATTCCCTCAATTATGTTTCACTTTTCCTTTAAGATTTCCTGCAGACAAATGTGGAAAAAAAAGTCTAGAGCACAACTGAAAGAGAAAAAATCAATTTTTGTCCAGTTTGAAATAGGAAACACTAATTTAAAGTTCTGTCAGATCCACTACTGCAGATTTAGCTGAAGATGTTTCCTGGCCCTTCTGCCAGAGATCACCACCACCTCAGTAGCTACAGTAGGACAGATTGCTTGTCAGCTGCTGCACTTTGACATATTAATAAATAGTTCCTTTTATTAGGAGCTGAAGTGTCACAGCCAGACTGTGAACCAAAGCAGCCGTAAGAACATGCAGCACTGTTCTGTGCTGTCTCTACAGGGAAACCTCTGGCAGAGAGATAAGTCCAGATAGGTTAGGGCAGTACTGTATTAAAGCACTTTCAGAAGATAAACATATCACAGATTGTCAAGTTATCAATTTTCCTTCCTCCCTCATGGATTCAGCTGTAGTTTTCTTAGATTAAAATTTATCTGAATTGCTATTCAATCATTGCCTATATCAAAAATATGCATGCTTTGTTGTATCAAAAAAATGACTTAATCTTTCTAAATATTATGATGTGATTCAGTAATTCGTCTTCATTTGATCACTACATGGTTTTGTCCCCCATTATACTTTGCAGAAAATGCAACCAACACAACTCACTTGGAGTTGTAGACATGAGCTTTGATTATGCTGCTACAACTTTTGATTCCCTCTGAACATTCGGTGTCCCAAATGTTCTTCATATGATGAAGAGTGGTCTTAGTGCAAATTTTAGCAATGCTTCATGACATTTAGAGTAAAGATGTGGGGGGCACATCCGAGGCTTATAAAAATTTATTAAATATATAAGAAAATTTGCAGTTGCCTTTCACATCCTTGCCATTCTCAAGTGCACTGCTGCAAATTTAGGTGATGTTTCTTTATTTCACATTGATAGCCTGTCCCCTTTTCTACCTTCCATATAGGATATTTTTATTTTTTAGTTCAGTCAGCAATTCCTTATTTAACCAGTTGGGCCACCTGCCATGCCTATTCAGCTTCTTGCACACTGGAACAGACCATTAAAGAGTTCTTTGTGAAGGTTGTCCTAGAAAATGAAGCAACTGTTTCTGGACCCCCTTCTCTGGCCTGTCAGCATCCCATTGCTTCCTGCCTATCTGACAATGCCAAAGCTTCTGTGCTGAAGTCCCTTGTCTCATGTCCCCAGATGCTAAATCTCTACTGCCTCACAGTCCCTTAAGCAAAAGCTTTCATCAGTTATTATGCATCTGGCAAGTTCATCTTTGATTTTAAGGAGCAAAGAACCTTCCAGACTGTTGCATCCAACCTGCATCAAAAATTGTCCCTAGCAATTTGCTGGCTACACTGATTAGCTAACATAAAAAACGGGTACTAGAGCTCATAAACTCAGCAGGCAGTTGGAAGTTGTAAATTGACATAAGTCAATACAACTGTACTGTATAGGAAAAATGGCATAACACAGTGGATTGGTGAATTTTAATGAATGGTGTAATCAATGGTAATGTAGAATAATTGTTAATGCAGCATTCAGTATTTACTACCATTAAACTTGTGCTGCCTGGTTCCTGGCTGCAGCTGTCTCACACTGTTTACCCTCAACATGAGGTCTACTGCCCCTCATTTCACCCTATCTTGTGATCCCCACCTACTGTAGCTTTGTTGATAATTGTTCTAAAAATATGCAGATAATTCCTTGAAATTTACATAGCACCTATCTATTTCATCTTTGATCCAATAATAGAGAAGTGTTAATCTGAGATTTGAGACAAAGGAATTATTACTATCCATAATCTAAGGAGTTATTTTTTATGGCTAAGCAATTTTAATAATCCATTCCTAATCTATTGAGTAATATTTTCACCTACAGGGAATAGTCTGTTGACAGCCTCAGCTTCTGTTACTCTCTTTGGATGTACAATTCACTGCCTTGATTATTTTTCTTTACTTTAAAAGTTACTTGAACCCATCAGACACTTTGAAGGATGTCAGGGACTATGAGAAGGAGAATTTCTTTAATTCATTACTGCTTTGTAGTCTACTGAAAAAAAAAATCGGAAAAAAAAAAAATCTAGTTTTCTTTCCACAGTTCCTTTCTCTGCAAATCTTTCTCTTCAAATATTTTTAAAACATTCATGTTTCATTTTTTGAAAGCTGTCCACTCAGTTTTTACTAGAAATATCTAGGCTTTTTAATATAGATCTTTAAAGTCATATACAGACAAAATCATTATGATAAACACTGTTTATGTTACAGACAGGGAATATGAGACATATAAAAGGCTTCCACTTTTCAGTACAGAAGATCTTGCTATATTAGCTTTTCAAAGCATATAAACATAATGCTTATTCTTATTTTGAAATTTTTCTAGACATGATTTAACTATTTTGGAAGCCGATTCTGAAACACTTTGTGTTCTTTAAGTTAGTTCAGGATACTCTACAGGGTTACAGAAGCTATAGTTGAAGTTCCAACTTAATGACTCTTTTCTGCTCTTCAGGACAGTATATCTGTCACAGAATTTTCTATCCTCCCTCAGTCTTTTCCAAATCATCATCAAGGCTGTTTCCATTTTCTTGCACGTTTATCAACTCCTTATTCCCATTATTTATTATAATTCAATGTATGTTATAGATTTCTTTTCAATTCAAATTAAGTACTTAACAAATCTCTGAGGTTACACTTTGTTTGTTACATGGGGACTGTTGATTAACCTTGTTTTGAAGCTGCTTTTCAATTCATCTCTTCAACATACAAACTAAATGATTGAAGACTGATTGAAGATGATAGCAATCTTTGAGAAAATTGTCCATTTTATGTTAAGCATGTTCATTAATTAAATTTCCTTTTGTATTAGAACTGGAGAGCACAAGCAAAATATTCTGCAGTCAGTCTCCTAACAAGTCTGTTTAAATATTGTTACTTTGATGAGCCTAGATCTGGAATATTTTAAATAGCTTTCACTGACTTTGCAGTATCTAAAGGCTAAAACTCATGATCTTCAGTTTCTCATACTTCAAGAGTAAACAATGACTACTGAAGTCATTATTTACTATGTTGAGTTCAGCAAAACCACAGGAACAAAAGCAAATTTTCCATTTTGAGAATGCAAGTAATCTCTGAGTTGTACAATTGCAGGTTGTTATAAAGTTTAATGGTGGCAAATACTGAATGCTATATTATCAATTATTCGGTGTTATCATTGCTTATAGTATTTAATAAAATTCACCAATCCTCTGTGTTATCCCATTTATCCTATATAGTATAGCTGCACGTGACTTTAGTCATCTGACAATTAAATAATGTTAGTGGTTTAAGGAAAGTAACTAGCAGACATAGCATGTGCTTATCTCAGAGAGAGTGTCTGGCAAGAATTTCAGGTATTTGGTTCATGGTAAAGAGATCTAAAACATCTATAATATATCTGGTTGTGATCATTAAAATCAGATGCTAAGGGATTGCTTGTAGGATAGTTTCCAGAAGTAAGGACTTCCAAAGATTCTGTGAATTAAAAAGAACCTGGATGTATCATTGTCCTTCTGCAAGAAATAAAAATATTTCTGGGTTTTGTTTTTATAAGCTTTGAAAGAGACTACGGGCTTTCTATATTGTATAAACTGAGGACTGATTAACAGTTTATATTACTCTGATTTAACAGAATAAATTGATTTTTATTTACTTTTACTGCTTTTGCACTTGAAAAAATATTTAATTAAGGTATTCTACTGGAAAATCATTACATATCTGAATTTTTGTTTCTAGATGTTATAATACACATAAGAACCTGGAGAGAGGCTGGAGACTACAACAACAACAACAAAAAAAGAAGTTAGAAGTCCAGAGAGACTTAGTTATATCTGCTTTATTTTAAGAGAATTTCAGATTACAGATGTTCTGGAAAAACAAATAAAAACAGTGACTTAGATTGGTTCATGCATCAGTTAGTTGCTTTCACCTTAATCCATTAATGAAAAAGAGAGTAGCATGATTCTTTGATAGCTGACTTTGATAATGTGATTATTTCATCAACTTGAAGCACTGGTACATTATGAACTACTTGAATGAGGAGTGATACTTTATGTTTACTGTTTATTGGTGAAAAATTACTAGATAATGTGTAGTCTGCCAAGGTTACATACGTCTCGGAGCTCCATGCATAATGCAATTATGTGGGGAATCAGAAAAACCTATAAATCACTACTTGATTGCTTTGTTTGAATGTGCAGAATAATTCTACCCTAGTCTCTAAAGCCTGTTCTTTCACATCTCTAAGCAAGTGGCTTTGAATAAAAGGTGCAAAAGACTGAACTAGGGCTAAATCAAAAATTGGTATATTCCCTTTCAAGAAAGCAGCTATGAACAGAGCTATGAACTGTATGAATTTGCTCTTCTATTCTTGTCAGAGGATTTCCCATAAATCCCCTTAACTACTAGCATATATAAACTTCCCCCTGTGTAGTCCAGTAAGGACTATATTCACCACCAGGAGAATATGCCAGGCTTTACACTGTGCAGTGCAGAATCTAAGCACTTGCCTTTGACACTAGTATTTACATTCCTGTCTATTCTCTATTCTCATTTCCTAATGCTTTATCAAGAACTTATCTCTGAATTCTGAATATTTCTAAAAATGAAAATATAATATTTTAAATCTACTGATAAAAACCAAGGAGATTTAGGGGGCTTTAACAAATTAAAGCTGTTCTTATTTGGAAATGTCCTGCAGTTTCTGTAGCATTTAGATTAGGAAGATAATTACTTTCATTGGCTGTGTCTAGATTATTTTTGAATCTACAATGAGCAATTGCTTAGATGGAGTATAGGTTCAGACCTTTTCACATCAAGTTTTATGTGACTTTATTCTTAAACCATATAAGTCATCATACCTCTACAGATGACAGTGTTTTACATTATGATGTATGAGCATGTCTTACTTTATTACTGCAGTGTAATGACATATGTTTGATGATATTAGTACATCATCATGCTGTAGGAATGTATGAGAATTTCAAATAGAAAAAGTGCTTCATCTTGTTACTGAAACTATATTACTGCATTATATATTGCCCTTTGTGACTGTGTGTTTCCACTGCTTGCCTAAAATTTTGGGCAGATACCTATCTACCATGAGAGAGAAATATTTTTAAGAAGTTTAGTCTCACACTATCAGAACTGTTGCTGCATTTCTTGGACAAAATGACTGAACAATGAGGCCTTTGGTGTAGTCTTTTTATTCAAAATAGTTGACTGGAAAGATTGATGCAAACTTGTTATGTGAGAGTCAGTGGAAGAGAAAAACACTTCTGAAAAACAATCCAAAATCTACCATAGAATTTCAATGCTGAATAATGGAGATTACAATGCTCTTTGGTCTCCTCAGCTGGGGTGTATTCTGTTCAAACATATGCAATCTCTATCTCAATGAAGAAAGCATACATCCCTATTCTTATCACCATGCAGTATAATTTTCAAATTAGATTTATACCTTGTAATTTCATAATGAGGTAGTCTGACTTCCAATTAACTGGCCACCTATTAACAGAAGGCCAGTTACTCAGCAATAGGTGTGTTTTAGTTTTTACAAATGTTCTTACAAAGAAGTCTTTGTGCTACTGTCCTGTGACACATCCTGTTCCTTGTATCTTTTTACACAAATCCACAAATAAAAACCACTATCAAATAGTAGTTTGGAATATTTACCAACTGGCTTTTCTTGACTATCCTCAGTTTTTATGTGTCCTGTCTTGCTTGAACAATTGCTTGAAAAAGAATACACCTTTGTGGAAGATCACAGAGCTACAGAAGCTGAGCTGGGTAGCGCCACAGACCTCCTGGCCCTAGGGCAGTGGGAGCTGTGGAGCAGATAAACTCGAGGCAAGAACAAAAGGGAAGACATCATGTCTGGTCACTCTGACCCCTCTGACGAGAGAAGATGTAACAAGGACCTTGCTGGCGCAAAAGAATGTAACAAGGACTTGATAACCGAAAAGATTTTGTTGCTAAGGGAACAGAGGCAAAGGGGTCTGAGTGGAAAATTTTGTACGGACGTTAGAGAACTATAAATACTATTTAGAGTAATAAACTGGCTTGATTTGCACAGCATGGTCCATGTCCGTCGGTCACTGCACATCTTCTTTACAGTACTGTATAATTTTTTCATATACCCATATATTTTCATATAACCACCATAGCTCTTGATACCATTGTCCCACACAACATATTCATTAACTTAATTCTGTATTTTGCTCTAACTTTGAAAGACAAATCTGAGACTTTTCTTCTATTTTCATTTCATGAATTTAACCAAATTCTGGTATCTCAAACTCTTTATTTTATTCTAATTCCATTTACTTCAACACAGTTTCTTCTAAATTACTATCCCTGTGGAAAGATACAACTCATGTTCCACCAACTGTATTTTTTATTTATTACTGTGTTTAGAACTCCAGAGGTTATTTTTCCACTTAATTTTGTCATTTGATCATTTTAGCTCTTTATCATTTTAGCATTTTGGCCTTTCAGATACTATCACTGAAAATGGATAGAGCTATTCTACATGAAGACATAGCTTTAACAAATAATTCTGTAGAACAACATTAAGTTCTTAATACGGAGCAATTAAGATGTATTATAAAATAAATTATTTAGAAAAAGAAGTAATCATTATTGCTTGCTAATATTCTGTATCACTGTGTAGATAGTTCTCAGCAGCTAGCAGCTAGCAGCTTTTTAGTTTCCAACACTGGCAGTATTGGAAAGGAGGTTCAACTGTTTTAAAAGTGCACCCTATTCCTGGATACTCCTGGATATTCCTGGTTTGAAGCTTACCTTTAAGAGAACAGGATCTATATAGGGACAGAGAGAAATTCTTTAAACTCCCACATGTGAGCATGGTTTCAAAGTTCCTTTTCAGAAATCTCTGGAAGCTCTTGGTCTGAATGTCAAGGGGACTTTAGAGATTTCTTTGGGTAATGTTGTTGCCATTTCCCAGCTCCTTAGTGTAAGTTTGCACAGTTTAATCATAGAACATCAATCAACAAATTAAGGTAACTGGTTTCTGTTGTGCTTGTTCCTATCCATAGCATCAGATTATAGACATTTGCCAAATATATTCATATTGCGAACTAATGATTTAAAGTTGGTCTCACACTTGTCAGCACCTGTTTCCAAAAGTTTTTAATCTTAAGTAATCAGGACTCACTAATAGAGATTTTACAAATTATTATAAGTTGACCTCAGATATAAAAATATATAGGAATGTATACTAAAAAATGCAAAAACAAAAATTAATCCTTAGGGATTAATAGCAATATTCAAAATTTACAAAATAGCAAAATTTGTTTGTATTTTTAATATGTACATTATAAATTATCTTTCTAGATATTTTATATTCCCTCTATATATTATAGTTTTATATATATAAATTTAAACTATATTTGACTAAGCGATATAGTCTCAAATTTCATTAGAAACATTAGGGAAACTATTATAAGAAGTGACACCTTTTTATTCAGTAGGCATTTTCCCTCTGGGAGAATTTTTGAACTCTATCTCGGAGTAAGTGAATTATGTAATAAAGTCTCTGAGTTTGAAGGGAAGTATCTCTCTTTGGCTATTAATAAGAAAAAAACACAGCAATATTTGTTACCATATGTCAATGACATATCCCCTGCAGTGAGCTGTACTTATCCGTACTGAATAACTAGCAAGCAAACTCTATACAGACATCTACACTACTTTTCTTCTCTTTTTTTCCCTTTTTTTTTTTTTTTTTTTCTCTCATAAGATACAGATTTGGTCCACAATAGGCATTTACTATCTAAAAAGATCAATATTCTGAGCATGTATTTGATGTATTCTTTACTTAATTTTAGTAAGTTGAGGCAGAAAGAAACAAGGATTCTGGGCAGCAGTTTAAGAACGTGCTAGGACCAGTCCAGTTAAAGCAAAGCCTGTTTAGTGAGTGGGAAAATGTAGTAAATTCCTGTAAAAATTTTACACCCACATTTTTCCAGCAGCACTTCAGATGAAAAATAGTCCAACTTTTCAAGGGTTATAATGGGGAAAATGCTCCCTGTGTCTTCCACCAATTCATTTTTCTGTACTCTTACATCACTAGGTGTAAAATGGTGCTATCATAAATTATTAAAATTATTAATAATACTATAATAAAGACACTAAGTTATTTACATACTGCAAGGGGCTAAACACCTGAACTAAGTGAAGCATAAAAGCTTCTTGTAGGATTATTCCAATAACATGAGTGTTGTTCCACTACTGTGTCATTCTCTCCAAAAAAATTGGTTCTGTTATAAATGAAGCATCTGGAACCATTTTTCCTCAGGAGCTCATCAATGATGAGGGCATTATGTTCCTGTGGTAGTGAATGTTAAAAATATCACTGTGTGGGTGGTACTTTGGCATGTTACTTTTACAATTCTTACAAGTCCTTCTGATTAAAAAAAAACCCAATAAAACTTAGAGTGAACATAAATATTAAATAATTTTCCATTTACAAGTTCAGATTTCACTATAAAAAATTGTGTATTTCAAATCAATATAAACTGTATTAACCTACTCTCATATAATTCTGATGATATGCTTTGCTTGATGATTAATCTACAATTGATTTAAAGATTAAGCAGAACAAAGTCAGGATATGAAATGCTGCAGCAAAATGGTTCAATTCTCTTTTTATATATTTGAGTGTGTAGACTGCAAGTATTGCCTAGGGCAAAGTTCCTAACAGGTTGTAAAATGATTATATGGCTCTTGGAAAGCATGTTTTAGATGTTTATATCGATATCTCTCTGTATGTCTGTGTCTGTTTAAGTATGAACATATTTCAAGCACAGTACTGCTCTACATCCCTCTCCCCTCTACATGGAATGATCTGTTGCTATGACCACTGTTGCGATGAGTCAACATCTATTTAAGTCTAGTAAGTTAGCAACATGCAGTCAATCACTGCTTTTCATTGGCCGAATATTCCCATGGGTTTTCCAATTAATAGAGTATTCCTCTCCATATAATTTTTTTCAACCACATAATACTAATTTACAGCATTCTGTCTCTATCTCATTCTTCAGACAATAATTTCCTCTAATGTCAGAGATGTTGTTAAATAAAGAGGCTATATGAATATTTGAGTTGGTGAAATATACGTACAAAATTATATTTTTAAGACAAACACTCCATGAAACCAAGTGCAGATCAGCTATGAGATCTTTATCCCATGCTCAGAGAAATGAGGTTGAAAGAGACATGATGCAGCTAAATCAACCAAACTCACTTCCAAGCAGCTTGATCAGTTATCATTTAAGGACACTTGAGATTATTTAACTGACTCTCCAGCAATATACCAGAGAAAATTTAATATTATTTTAATTAAATATAGTGGTGCAGTAGTACAGACAAGGAAGCAATGTTCTTATAGAGGCCAAAAGATCTTTTTATCTCAATCACCATGGATCTCTTATTAACTCATTGCACACTTAAGTTCTCACCAATGTCTGCCAACCTTTTATCAGACTCAGCTAGGAGAGAGAAAGTCCCCAGAAAATTTTGTCAGAATTCCAATGAGGCACCATCAAACAGATGGAATTGCAAAGTGATGAAGTGGCTTCTTTTAGGACAGATGAGCTATATTTAGAGTACAATCTATGAGCACATTTTAGTACCTAGGCCCATGTAAATTCTCCAGGCATATTTTAATCTGATATCAAAATGAGATCAGATGCACAAAAGTTCCCATCCATACATTCCTTTACCTGGTGAGAAAAGCACTTTTTGTGAACTCTAAGAGAACCAAAGCAAGCTGCAGGTAAATCTCAAGGACCAAGATCTGCCTAGAGTGATGCATGCCTTGAATAGCCAGAGAATCTTTTGAAGATTCCTAACCGCTTTGTCTTAATTTTCAGCATGGGAACCTTAATTTTAAAAAGCAATTACAGGTTTTACATTCATTGATTATGTCTAGCATTTTTATGTGCAGCATTGAAAATGCAGTAATCTACTTCCCAAAAAATCAAATCAATTCAATGTCTTAAACGGAAATGGAGACATCACTAAGATGAGAATATAGTCTCATTTAAAAATGTAGACCACAGCCCTTGCCTGTCTATTTTTGAATCATTCTTGATTTTTTTTCTTCCTATCACTAGGGAACTAGATGACCTTTAAGGCCCTTTCCAACTCAAACCTTTCTATGATCCTATGATTATCTTCATGGCCCTCTTCTGGATGTGCTCCAACAGATCCATGCTTTTCCTGTGCTGAGGAGCCCAGAGCTTCAGGTGGGGTTTCACCTCTCTTGATTTGCTGGTCACATTTATGTTGATGTAGCCCAGAATACTATTGTCCTTCTGAGCTGTGAGCACTCGATGCTGGCTAATGTCCAACCGAATAAAGCTGGCCAGGTGAACAGGTCTGTATCACACGTCTGATAACTGACATATGATTTACGTATTTTGGATTTTAAAACTGATAAAAATCAAAATTTGTGTCATGAATGAGAAAAGGTTGACTCCAGCTCGTGACAATATTTAAGCAAATTATTCACAAAAGTTTTCTGTACACAGAATCATTTTTTACTTCTCCTAAGACACCAGCTGTCCTGGACAAAAAATGAAGACTTCAAGGGAATGACAAAGTATTCCAGCTTCCATGTGAGTAAAAGGTAGCCTCTGGAGTCAGAGAATATAAGTGAGAAAACACTTCAGTGGAGGTGTGAATACCCCAGGTCCAGAAAAGTGATAGAGTCATTTAAATGTGGCTGCTACACTGAGGGTGGAAAAGAGCAGAGTAAAATGCCCAAATTCTCTATCCTACAGTAATAATACATAGGCTTATGTCTTTTTCTATCTGTATATGCTGATGTGTCAGTATTTTTTTTTAACCTGCTTAATTGTTCATGTGCACTGACATATCAAGTCTCCCTATTCCTTTTTCTTTTTCCCCTCTGCTTGTCTTCTGAATTCTACACTTGGCTGCATGGTTCTTTTGTTCTAAGGTTTAACAATTATTTAACTGCTTTGATAGTATGTCCTAACATTTGAAGAAAAACCTTACAGTCTTCTAGCACTGTGAGATATTATAGAACATAAACATTTTTGTTAATAACATCAGTTACATCCTTTAACTTACATTTTTGAAAGCATTTTAAATAATTATTAAAGTATTGTTTTCTTTCTTCAGCAAATAGACTTTGAGAATACAAACTAGAAAAACACTAACCTTTATCATGAGCTGAATTTCCAAAGGATTTGTAGACTTATTTGTCTTATTGTTTTATTTGTTTTATGGACAGGATTACACAAGCTATGATTTAAAAGAAGTTAACTCTTTTAGCCAAGCCAGATGAAAATTGAAGCCATTTTCACGTGCCTTTTAAATTCAAGGATGTGTGAGCAGTCAAACAACATAGTATGCAGCTGCTAATCAGAAACTTCTCAGGTCTGTTTATTTCTTCTGTAGATGCGATAGCCATGGGCTAACTCTACACATAAAAAATTGTGATAAATGGCTATTGGATTAGTAATTTGCAGCTGACTACAAACTAGACCCTAGGGTACTAAATTACTATACCAAAAATGGAACTAACATTAATGGAGACAAAAAATCCTAACTCCCCAAATTCCAAAAGTGGTAACAAACACAGGACATAATATTTGCTACTGAAACCAGCAGTTAGAAAATGCTGTTTTAATTCTCAACTCTGCCATAAGCTAAGCAAGCCATTTACCATTTATAGTGCTCCAGTTTCTCTGACTGTAAAAATCTGGATAATCTTATTTATACACTCCAGTAATTTCAGATCTCAAATATGAAAGAAATGTCAGAGAAGTGTGAAGAATTTTTTAGGAGAAAACAATATTTATCCAAAGAGACAGAATCTGACTTTCCAGTCCAGTATGATGGCTCCTGCATTTACAATCACCCCATCATCTGTTAATACACACACAGTACTATGCTGCTTCTAAAAAGCAACTAGTAGTGGATTCTTATGCAGTGAGGTCTTCAGCAAACATTAGGTTTCCAGAACTCCAATACTTTAATATGAAAGGAGAAGAGCATAGATTCTTCTGTGGCAATAAGAGAAAGCCAGTAAGAATTACTTAAGTCATCACCATTCAGAACTCTATTGAGTCCTCAAGGTCACTCAGAGTCCCCTTTGCTATTCTTTCAGTGATTACACTGTCGTCACAGAGGACTTTCAAAAGTATAATCACAGAGGGTGTTAGTGGCTTCTGGGATCTATATTTTCATTTTACCTTAAAATGACAGCCATCTGAAAAAGTGTTGTTGGCACATACCCTGCTGTCAGTGATTAGTATAAACATTAAGATATATGTGGGAAGAGTGTGGGAGATACACTTTCCTATCCTCAGGAAAATGAGGGGTTGATTTCTGTATAAAGTATTTTAACTAATCATAAACCAGGATAATATTCAATCCTAAAGATTTCAAATTGCAATTGTTTTTCCTATAGATTTCAAACTTGTTATTGTTTTTCAACTGGAAATATCAAAATATTGTAAATATTAATATTTGTTGTAAAGACCTTCCCTTCCAGAGCACATTGCCCATAAACCTATGTATGAAAGAAGAGATCCTTTAAAAAAAAGAAAGCAAACTCAAAACAAAACCCACCCACCCCCAAACAAACTAAAACAAAACTGACTTTCTCTCTGCCTTTTTAACACATGATAAATTGTAATGTTGTTTGTTAGAAATTGCTACATGAAGCTATCTAATTTCCCTATTAATTTTCCTGGATTATAAAATATTTATAATAAATTCCTGAGATGACCAGTCTTTCTTCATGGCAGCAGGATTTTCAGCTATATGTAGAATTATCTAAAACCTGCAACTGGAATTTGAGAAATTCCTGATCACTATAGGATAGAATTTACACTTTTCTTTGTACACTCCAAAAATTCAAATCAACTAATATCTCAGACTAATTAGAACATTCTCTACATAATAAAAGATCAAAGGGCTACAATCTGTAAAAAGGTGTGTGTACCACAATGTACAGACTTTAAATATGTAATTTTGAACTTCCTGGTTCTTCTAGTAGAACACAGAATAGCCTGTTAGGGATAAAACCCCTCAGTATGATGCCTGAAGAAAATTAAATACTGGACTGCCTAGGTATTGAGTATCTTGAGACAGAAAAGCTGAAATAAGCTTCTACAAGTTTTCTCTTTAGAACTGGGGTGCTTTATTTCACCAAGGTGAATACTTCCTTGGAGGACTGTCTGCAGAAACTTCTTCATAAGACTAAGGTCTGTGACTTTTTTCTGAAAAATAAAATGTGCTGTTCTTAGTTTCCAGGACACAGTTGAGAGAAAGAAAAGAACCACAGAACTTACAACTCATGCTAAAGCTAGTCTGGTTTGAGCTTCCTTCTTTGGTTTATGACACAGTCCAGGAGACTGTCATAGGTATTAAAAAACACATAGCAGTTCTCCTGGCACAACTAGCTTTTCTTTGGATTAAATGCTTCAACAGGAGAAGTGTACTTTCTGATCGGGGAGGCAGGCAATTTGAAGTCACATCCCCAGGGAAAGAGGAAAACTGAACCTTGGTCTTGTGGTCCTGCGTGAGAGCTGTAGTTACTGAGATGCCGATAGTTTAGCATAAATCCTTTAAATTCCATAGGAACTGCATTCCATCCAACAGCTACTGCAACTACTGGTTCTACTGTCCTTTGGTAGATAGTTTGTAGCTGTATATTTAGACACCATCTAGGAGATGGTGTCTAAATACCCCTACAGAGTCAGGTCTGAAATATTGGGGTCGTTTACACTAATGGAACACAGATGCCAAGGGAAACTGAGCCTTCATTTGAGTGTCTGGACCTCAAGAACTAGTCAGGATTTAAGCAGATAATTAAGAATCACAATTCAGACTTTAGACATCTGACTAAGTCCAAGGCTGCTTTGATGATCTACCAGGTCTTTTATTTTCACTACCTGTGTTAAAATTTGACAGAGGAAATTTCCACTGGCTGGACCTGTAGTTTTAGCAGCCTCATATGAAGTTGGAACTGACTCCTGAAGTCCACCAGATGATACCCTCTGACCACCTAAATCACAGAAAAAACAAACATAAATATAGAAAAAAAACCCCATAAAAACAGAATAACATAAATATAAAAGAGCTGATAATGATAGGGTGTCCTTTTCTCAAAAAGAGAAGCTCAACAAAGTTCACTCAAGGTTGCAGGGAACTACCCACATCTCTCACTGTTTCAGGGAAACTAAATTGTTTCACAAATTACAGACTGCAGACATTTCAGCTGAAGTCTGAAGACTCTACTTCTTCTGGCTAGGTTTTGTGTGCTTTCCAAGGGTAAAAAGCCCTGTGAAGCTGTCTTGGATGTTTAGTGGAGAATTCATTGTGTCCTTGTGTTGCACGTGGGAAAAATGCATAAATCAGTCTGAAATGAGCATTAAGTGCAACAAAAGTTGGCAGAATAGATTACCAGACTTGGTTTTCATGATATTCAATAGCTGTAGCCAGGAAAAGAGAATTGCTCCCTTGAAGTCTCTTCCACTAAAGAAAATGTCTGACCGCAGACATAACAGCTTATATAAACATCAATATCCTCCCTAAAGAAACAATTAGTGGAATTTTTAGAAGAAGCCATTTTTAATCTGTAGATGTGTTGGGGAACTAGATTTACTTGTGAATAGAGTATTACTCAGCTTAGGATATTCAGATTATGCCCAAGGCATGGAACCAACATATTTAATTTTATTTGTTTCCTCTTTGGTATTAATTCCTAGCTTGTTGCTATTACTTCTGGGATCCTTTCTTTTCAGCTTCTCAAGCATCAAATAATCTAGAAGCAGTAGCTCTGAGTTACTGAAAGCTTCTCTAAAATTAGCAGACTAATATGATTGCACAAAGATACAGATTAATATAGATTTTTTGCAAAAAATGGGCTATGAATAGGAGTACTTCAGAAAGAAAAAAAAAAGCAACTTTAAAAAAGTTGATAAAAGCTGTGTTAGAGGCTAGAGTAGCTCAGAGACCCTTCCTAAAACAGGACAAAGCAAGCACACACACAGGATATAATGGTAATGGCAGAAAAACATTAAGACAAGCCAAAGTACCTAACATAAGACTGATATCCCCCAGAGCAGTCTGGGAATGTTGTTTGAAATAATTCCCTGATAGGCAATATTTGTTTGTGTGGAAAAAAATTTGTATACATTTTTACTGAACCACTCCTTTGTGTCTGGAAACAGATGGATGCTGAATATTTCAGGTTATTAAACTGATTATAAATTTTCAGTTTGAAACCATTTAGTTACAAAGAGGGCTCCTCACTTTAATGGCAAAGAGTCTCTGGAAAATTGTGGCTTACAATAATTTTCTCATGAGCTTTTTAGGATGACCTTTTCTTCTAAATCACAGTAACATGGTTTTTTGTTTTTTTTATTTTTTGGATAAAGAACCATAGTGAGACTTGAAAAGTATAATTCAGTATAGGACTGAAGTCTTTAAAGAACAGAAGACCCATTCCCTAAATGATGATTGTCAAGGTGTTGTAGAAAATTATACTTTAATCTTGAACTGAATCAAAGTGAAATATTTGGGCTTTTTTTTTCTTATACTCATTTAGTGTCATTTATTGATTTCAGAATTTTGCAGCTCTTTTCCCATATTTATATTTAATTCCATTTAGGCCAACAACAAGTGCTAGTAAAATGGTTACCAACAGGGTAGAAATTTCAGTATTTGCTAAGTTTATCAGTATCTTTTGTAGGTTTATAATTGGGTTACAAAATAGATGGTTTAATTATGATCTTGAAGGTACAAGCATCAACGCAATTGAAAAATACAGTTTTAAGATGAAGGACCAGGAATTAGTGGTGCCACTACCATCTAGTGGGGAATTTTTTTGCTGCACTATGACCACAGTGGTGCTGCAGATTGGCAAAGGCAGGTAGGTGCCTGCTGATAGAAACCTGAATGAGTTCCAGCCTATTTGGTTGTAGAGGAGCAGATACATAAACATTCAAAGTTTCTCTTTTAGAATATTTTGTGAGCACTTTCTTTTATTATATTAATTGATTTATAATCCCAATGACCAAATCATTTTTTAATACATTAGTGAACGGCTCCCTCTTTGTAAATTCCTTATTGCTCCTCTAAATTCGTTCTGACTCAATATTGTGAAGGCAATACATAGATTATTTTGGGTTTTTTCATTAGAAGCGTGTTATTTTGCACACTATTTCTGAACAGGACAAAAAGAAAAAGCTGTGAAAGTTATGACCTATGATCATGCATTCTAAATCCCATTTGATTACCTCTGTCAATAGCTTAAACCATATATTTTTAAAATAATTCAAAAATTTTCTTGATAAATAGAATAAAACATATGACAAAAAAAACTTCAATGATGCTTTTGATCAGAGTATATAACTTTCCTGACAGTTTTTCAATAGGACTTTGGTGTTGCATAAAAAAGCAACCTTTGCCAATCAGCTGTCACAAAGTATGAATAGAAATCTGTGTGTATCTTCCAGCTCCACTACTGGACAAGCTGGCTTTGTTTGTTCTTGTCATAAAAAATCCATCAAAAAATAGCTTCAGATGAGAATCAGGCTCAGCACAGGAATAGCATGACCTCATGAGGTTCACTTATTCTACAGCACAGTTGATGCTCACCTTTCAAAAAGCAATGCACCCACTGATTGCAACAGACCTTCTAGATCAGTTCAGATCACATCCTAATACCCTGTATAATCCTTCTGAATTTTTTTTACTGATAGTTAGCTACTAAACTCAGTTGTTAATTGAACAGCCCTGGGCTTCAATAAAATAGAATAAATTTAAACAAAATAGGAAAAAAGCAAATTTTTTCATCCTAATTTGTTGTTCAGGAAAAAAAAATCTTCAAACACAAAAAACAGTCCTTCTAAATGTAGAATATTTGATGTATAATCTGGACAGCATTTAGAAAGATTAAAAATATTTGAACATATTTCAGTAGTTTTCCTTTTGAAAAGGAGATCTTTGCCATAATTTGCCATAAATTACACTTCCAACTCATAGTGGTATTTATTACTGCCTTCTAAATATATTCTTTTCTGGTTTTCTTTCTTAAAGCAAAAAATAGGGTAGCAAATCATTAACTTAACTGAGGATATACAAATTTTACACTGAAGTTACAGTCTTGTTTAAAATGGTGATACCACAATTCCTGCCATAAGAATTTAATTAATTTCTCTAAAAAGTCACAGACCTCTTGTAGCATACATATACTTTTTAGAATGTATTTTTGCTTGTAAATCTTTCCAGCTATCAGCATGATATGAGTAAGTACAGGATACAATAAAATTCAGGACCCTATTCTATAGGTTGACAAATTCCCATTTATTTTAAATGCTGTGATTAAGAGTCCCATTCAAGTTTTTGTCATGGTACTGTGCTTGATTCCTGCGCTGGACTTCTAGCAGTGACAGTAAGTCAGTTAACAGTGATGTGGCTGCCTTCTCTAGAGGTTGTCAGACAGGATGATGAACATCCACAAATAAATGTGTAAATCTTGCACCTGAAATAAAGTGCCTCTCTTCAGAGACTTGGAAGACTAGAAAGGGAAAAATATTTAAGATAAAGAAGAAGCACACAAAAGGCTGCTGAAGACCTCTAAAAACAGAGGTTAATTCAAGGAAGGAACAAAGGGTTTTTTCCTGGCAGAGAGGAAATCTTTAGTTGCCACATCAGCTGAAGCTGAGAGGAACTTGCTGTACAGGTCAGAGAGGAGACTGTATTATCTGTAAGAGGTACCTAAATAAAGAAATTAAATCGGGTTCAGGAGAGAAGACTGTAAAAGGATGGTGTTCCATTTCCAGAATACCCAAGAGCACCGAGGACATCAAGGTAAACAGTTGCACTGCCAGATTTTCCAAAATTCAGTAGTGTCCCCTGGTGTGGGTGTGTCAATTAAGAGCATGGATCTCAAGCCATCAGAGTCCACGTCTGGTGGACTTCAGGGCTCAAGTGAGTCTCTCAGGTCCCAGCCTCATAGGCATGTGGCTGATGTGGCTCCATGTCCCCAGGTCCAGCCAGTGTCAAGCACTGCTGTTAGCACACACCCACACTGCTAACACAGCTTGCTGCACAGATCAACGCAGAGAGAAAACAGTGCCTTGGAGGGCACCCACGCCACTGAACACCGCACTCACATAAACTTGAACAGCAAGAACTTGAAATATCCAGTTTCTCTGGATGGTCAGTAATGAAGGCTGCTGGTGGATAAAGAAAAGAGAAAATCTTAATGCTGCAGTAGCCAAAACTCCTGTGATTTATCAGTGCTCTTATTTGTCACAAATGCAAGACACAGCACTGTATGGGCCACTAGGAGGAAGTTAAATACGGTCCAGCCAGCCTGAGTACAGCATCCCACAATAAGTCTTGCTTTTTCTCGTAGTCCCTTTTAGCCATATCACAAGATTTAGCACCCCAAAATACTCTTCCTCCTGCATCAGCAGTAAGTTCTACACCCACTCAGGCAACCACCCCTGTTAGTATGGATGTCCTGATAAAGAGAGAGAGTTTAGCTGACTAATCCTGGTGGGATTTCCACTGGGGTCAGTAGTCTAGTGAGTCTTCTCTGCTGGTCTTTGGAAAAGCTGGTTCTGCAGTGTCACTTTACTCATCAGGGCTTCAGTGCCCATCTTCCTGTGCTTTTCCCACAGGACAGGTTTGGTGCCTGTGATTAGCTGTCATTTACATAACATAGCACATTTAAAATTAAATATTCGAATTAAATATTCTAAATACAGTTTAAACATATGTTTTCAGTTAATAATCAGAATAATTGCTGGTTTGATTAGTTATAATTATTTTCATTTTATTTAACTAGCATTTTTACGAGTTAATGATACATAATATGGTATATCATAATTATTGAAAGTAACACAATAAAATGATACAGACTTAAATATTTCAAGACCATTGAATCAGAATATGTTTCTATTTTTTACGGGAAAATTTGAAAATTGATTTTTATGTTTCAAGTTCACAATGTCAGAAAGGTTTTTTTGGCTTTCAGAGGGATTTTCCATTTAAGTTTTTCAAAGCCTACAAAATGTATGATCAGTTAGAAATTCAGAGTCACTGTAGACAATGTACTGCTATTTACAGAACAATAAAAATTGCAACTCCCACATTTCACCTTTTTTAGAAAACTTTAAAAGGTAATTTCATTGCAAGTTATGAACATCAGGAGTTTTGCAAAACTGGTTCAGATAAAAAAAAAAGAAAATAAAATCTGACAAATAAGTATATTGTATTTTGTGACATAATTGTAAGGCAACCCTGATTAATTTCTTTTCTAAATCTTTAAAGTAGAAAATTATAATATTATTTGCATATATTTACTAACATTCCTTTACTTTCATACACAAATCTCAAAAAAATAGTTCATGTTTTTCTACATGACTTGTGCCATTGTCTTATCCTTCTACACTACTTACACGAGTTTGGGTATTTGTCATACAGAAAATTATTGTGGCACAAAATCAAATTATATTAAAGCTTTAGATCTGGCTCTCCTACTCTTCACCAGAAGCTTTAAAAGCATTTCTGAACTGATGATGCAGCTTTTCAGTTTCTCCTCAGATTTTTCCTGTCTTATCTCATGCTACAATGTAGAATGTACACTGACAATTTTAGCAACTTGCTAAACTCTGTGTTTACTTCCTACTTTCAGATAAATTAGATAAAGTTAATGCTGTAATAGGATTATGTTAACATAAATGCTGTTCCTACAAGACTGTGGACACATTTGGTTCTAAAGACATAGTATTTCATCACTTAAATTACGTGTTTGGCTTTTCAGTTATCAAACACGTCAATGAAGCTAAGGTATACATAAGATCTGATACTGAACATTTTAAACACAGGACTTCCAGTATCTTGCAGTTACCAGTCTTTTCTCTCAGGTGAAAAGTGACAGGATGAGAGGAAATGGCCTCAACTTGCACCACAGGAGGTTTAGATTACATATTTGGAAAAAATTCTTCACTGAGAGCATTGGACATTGGAACAGGCTGCCCATGGAAGTGGTGGAATCACCGTTCCTGAAAAAGGATGTGGCACTAGGAGATATGGTTTAGCAGTGAACACGATGCTAGGTTAATCACTGGACTTGAAATCTAAGTATTTTCCAACCTTAACAATACAATGATCCTATTTCTATTTTAACACCTTACAATTGCTTTCAAAACCATTATTAGGTTTTTTAATCTTTTTAGAAGTTTTATCTGTATGTGGTAATTTCTCTTGAAGCTGTTTTGCTGCCTCTACTCTATCTACATGTGGTACTTTTTCTTTACCAGACTTGTTTTCCAGTCTTTCCCCTCCTGTACTTTAACACTTCAGGCTAAACATAACCACTATTCTGTCTGATGTGTTTTTTTTTGCCTTATCTAATTTCCACTGCTCAGTCTTTCTTTGTTATGCAAGGGTCCATTCATTGCTCTTTTAGTGTGTTTGTGGATTAGCCTGTTTCTCAGGGCATCATCCATGTCTCTTCAATTATATTATTATCTTC
This sequence comes from Pyrgilauda ruficollis, assembly GCF_017590135.1. Lineage (NCBI taxonomy): Eukaryota > Metazoa > Chordata > Aves > Passeriformes > Passeridae > Pyrgilauda > Pyrgilauda ruficollis. Next base: position 16,405,429 of record NW_024526599.1, on the reverse strand, counting down.
CACAGTCATGTACAGATAGACATATACATCTGTTTAAAGATATTGGACATATCAGTACAGATTAATTAGCTGAGGTATCTTGCATCAAGTAGTGCCTGAAATCTGAATTTCTTTATTTAAACAAAAAACACCATTATTTGTGTGTGTTGTACGGCATTGAACAAATTAAATTTAATTGTGATTAAAATATCACATATTAATTTACTTGAACTTTGCCAGTAGTTATGCCTACAGGTACCTTATTAGTCAAACAGTTGATTTTTAAATATGGATGGGTTTACAGTGCTTTAGGGAATTAGAAATTTATCCGTGATTAAAGCTTTTATACATGACCATAACAGAGATAATAGAAACTGGCATACTGCTGACTTAGTAATAGCAGAATATTTTCCAGATCATATTTATTCTTAACATGATACAAATTTGTAAAAATATTATTGAAATAGCTTCTTCTGTTCTTTATTCCCAAGGCAGTCATACACATTGATGCTGGAAGTGCTGCTTCACTGGTGTTACTAGTAACAGGAAATATTTAAAAAGCTTCTGTGATATTAAATTTTACTTTTTTTTCTGTCTCTTTCAGATGGAATATGTCTTTCAAGTTTACCAGAAAGTCACAGAAATGCCATTTAGTTTGGTGCACATTATTGGTGTTACTTTTCATGTTGAAATGCATATCACTTTTTGAATTGTATAGGCTTGTTTCAAAATACCAACTTAGTGACATAATGTGGGCAAACTCTGTGGTTGTCCATGGAAAATCTAGTCTGTGATACAAACACTACATATTCAAATTACATGCTTTTTAACCCTCCACAACAGGGCTCCAACCCATGTTGCTGAACTAGAGATGTATTATTCCTTCCTTTGCTATTTTTATTTATGTATGCTTTCTCACAGATCATGGCAGTTCTACTTTCAATGTTATCTAGGTTGCACTGTCATGAAACTTAGGTATCCAAATATTCATAGACTGGAGCAAACATGTGATATTCAAAGTCCAAGAAACAATAATGGCATTTGGTGGAAGAAGGAGATGGCACTAAGAATAAAGGAGAATAATGAAAGAGGCCTGAGTTTACTTCAAAATGGGAATGGAGCATTTCATTACTACAGCAGGGAATGAAGAAATTATGATGGTGAAAGAGTAAAAGATGAAAAGAGTAGGATCATAATAGATTCCCAGCAAAATGTTACATGAAGCTTAGCATCATTCAGGGAAACAACATACGGCAAAGAAATATGGAAGAAAAGGAACTGTCATTCTCTAGGAAAGCAAGCTGGTATCCACTAATGGACTCAGAAGGGATAGTTAATAATAGTTGTGGTATTAAAATACATCCAGTTTGGTCTCTAGGAACATGATCATTTTGTATACAGTCAAGGTGGCTATGTCTTTCCTTTCCCTTTCCCTTATCACTTTTTCTTACATACAATATAGACAGTAGCCACCCTCCTCACATGTAATAAAGTGAATAAGTTCCTTTCTTTACAGGTCTCAGCTCAGTTACTCATTCAGATAAGTCATGCTTCTGAAACTCCCTGGCTAAGGAAAGATTCTTGGGATAGTGCTCTCCTAATTTACCTAATTTAATTTTAAGTAGAAACTGGAAATATACATACTAATCCACAGTCTTTCCTTAGTGTTTTTGATGTGAAGGTTATGACAAAGTAATTGAATGGATGCTGTGACATATTCATGGACAAAAAGCAAGCAAGTAATGTTTTTACTGTTAAGTATTCTCCTGTATTGTAAATATTTATTTACTTTATTTACTGTGATACTTTATACTGTGATATTTTAAACACAAATGGCTATATTTTGAGGAGAACTCTAGGATTCAGTAGCTGATATCAAGTTGCTCTATCCAATTTTTTATTTTAGTACACACTGTATAAAACTTAGTCTCTTATCTACTTTACTAGTTTTACATTACACAAAAAAGATACAGTGAGTTTCTGGAGTTATGCTTGTTTGAGAAAACACGTTAAGACCATCTTTAATTAGGGTAAGAAGTAAATTCCTATCTGCCTATTATTAATCATGATATTCTATTACTGCAGCTGGAATTAGTTCTTTTAGGAGTCCATGTATTTTACATAAAAAATAACAATTTACGCCGAATAAGAATGGAGTTCAATCTCTTACTTCTAATACTCAGATGAAACACAGCAGTATCAAATGCTCAGCTGCCATTAAAATCGTTTTAATAACTACTCTTAAAATTAAAACATACGGATTTAGTCTTTTGAAAAGACCTGTGGAATTAGAAGAGGAAATCTAATTTGATTGTTGGAAAATTTATGTCAAAAGAAGATGATCATATGTAGGAGAAAATTGCACTTTGAATGTACCACTGTTTTTTCCCTTTCAAGCTTTATTCTACCAACAGACCATGCTTGAAATAGAATTAATTTAAACTCACTCCTTAATAAGTAATTAGATGCAACAGTAGAAAGTATGGAATGCAGCTTGACCCAATCATCATTGAGTAGTCAGTGTACAATCAGCAAATAGACTCTGTGTGTCGTAAGACACACAAACCATCATCTGGTCTGTAGGCAATTTATTACCCATAAGTATATAATTGAGATAGCGTGGGGGTGGGAGTGGCATAACTGTAGGGAAAACATATTTTGTTTGCTAATCTAGGAGGAAGCTGCCTGTTTTCAAAAGGTCGTCATTCTGCAATACTGTAAAGATGATCACCTCTGTAGCACTGCTGTAATAAACAAATGATCACAGAGTTTGACAAAAAGACCTTCACCCCGTCATTTATTTTCACAAGCAATACTTTTGTAAATGATATGTAAAACATGATGTAATTTGTTGGTCTTATCCAAAACTAAATTGTATCTATCAAAACAGTGGGATGTAAGACATGTTTCAATTTCAGATTTTAATATTCATATAGTGATCATATTAGTAGACTTTGACAAAAATAGAAATATGTTTATGTAAAATATTTATGTAATTATATATTATCTCAATATTGTATTATCTATCATATCATATGTAGTTTAGTCACATTTATCAGTTATCTCCACTATCTTGTTTGTGTTTTTGTTTTTGAGAAAATTCACCCCAGATGTTTTCTCCTTGGCCTAATAATCAGAAATGACTACATATTACATCTTAGAATCCTTTCAAAGTAACATTGGAATCACCCAAGGGGAATTATGTTGTTTTCATTTGAAAGATCTGAAGTAAAGAATAGTCATTGGCAGTTCAAAATTGACTGTATGATAGAAGATTAATGTTTCCATCTCTTACTAGATTAAGTTACAAATCAGGACTGTATTACTCAACCTTTGGTTAACATGCTGGCAAACTATTTTTATGACTCAAACACGGTTGCATTAATGAAAAATGTTTATGCTTTATACATCCTCCATGTATTTATATAACTGTCTCAATATCTGATATATAACTAATAAAATATTGACATTTTGAAGGAATATGTCAAAATTTTGTAACCAATAAAATTGTTGCTACTGCAATCAAGAGGAGAGAAAGAAAAAAAGGTTTTATAAGTGAGTGTTTTGAAAATAAGTATTTCCATTTCCAGTATTATCTAGAGGTGAATTTGATCTTAAATAGTCCCAACTCCTAATTACCTGAAAGAACATGAATGCTGGGGTGCATATCTTTGTGACAGGTTATGGTCTATTTATCAATCATGCAACATAAATAAGTCTCTGATGTGTGTAAAAACAAGTATCATTAAAAAGAGTTTTCTTAATGTAAATATCATAAGAAGATTCTAAATTGCAAAAATTGACCTGAAATAAAATATATTTTCAAAGAATAAATTCTTTTATCTCTGAGAAAGTAACTAAGCAACTCTGCAGAAAACATGTTCCTTAGTATTATTTCTCTCTCTTTTGAGACACATCTGTTAAAGTATTATTAGTTTTGTCATTTTCCAACCTCCTAGCGGTTGCTTTTGTCATCTTAATTCTGTTGCTAGAGAATGTGTGTGAAATGTTAACTACTTTCAGCACACAGGCCTTCATTTATCCCTTTTTTGAGATAAACAAATAAAGTAGTTTCAGTCTCTCTTCACAGGAAATTGCTCTGTGCACTTGTTCTTTCTCCCTAGCCCTCTCTGAACCTCTAATCCAAACTCAAGCTCTCCTTTGAGGGAAAGAAAGCAGACCTGCATCATCTCCAGTATTCTCAAGGCATAATCACCTTCTACACCCTGCATTCATGCAACCTGATTATTCATTTCACTGAAACTGCTCACTGAGCTGTAGTTTCCACTGAGCAGCCTGCAATAATGCCCAGGCCCTTTACTGAATTAATACCAAAAGTTTATAACCCTACAAAGTTAAAGAATAAATCCATTTATTCACTCTTCAGTATGTGTTTATCAACATACTGTCTTCATCCCTATTCACCTTCCTCAAGTGGTTTCTTTAATGATTTTCAGAAGCTTTTCTGCACTTGGTTAATCAAAATGGCTCAAACATTCTACTGAGCTGTTTTCATCTCTTGGCACTGTAAAGGTTTTATAACTTTGATCACTCAGAGAATTTTAGGATGCTCATCATGAATGTAGGCATCAGTGCAATGATACTATTACTTTCCTATTAAGCTTTGACTGACTTCTATAAAAAATTGTATAACCTTTCTCTCTGCAATTTTTGGGGATAGAGATGATGTAATTCTTTACTGGATAATGATGGAATGAGTTTCAGTGAGTCTAATTCAGTGATGATCAATTTCAGTAGGTTACTATCTACTGTTGAATCACACACTTACAAAATCTGTCAATCTCACTATTCCTTCTCATATTTGAACAGTACTCAAACAATTTTTCACCATGGGAAAACTATTGAAATTTAGAACCTTACTCTCAATTGGGATGAAAAGTCAAAGTTTCAAAATTTTCAAAGGCTAATCTTCCTTTTTTTCCAGTCAAAAGTGTATTTTGATGTAAAACGATATTCTTCAGCAACCTCAAAACAATTTTTACAATATGAACTTTTTCATTTGTATAGGACGTAGTCCAGTTAATATTTGGAAAACTCAAAATAAATAAGAAATATTCAGCCAGATCTTTTACTTTTTTTTCCCTGTGAAGTGAGAAGTTTCCAAAACAAGGCTTTGCCTATGAGAAGAGTGCTTTTAAAAAATATTTTGTTATGTTTTCTGGAGCTGTATCCATTGCCTGATAGCAAAGTGTGTTTTAGAGTTGTAACCCTGGATATATTAGTGTCAGAGTAGCTGCAGTCTGGAACACCAGTGCTAATTATGTCTTATAAAGAAAGAGCTGAGTTCAGTGACAGTCTCATTCAGCTTTGGAATCTGGAAAGCTGTTACAAACTCTCTATGACAAGGCATTAACTCTTGTTTCTGTTACAACATGGCATTATATTCCTTAGAAAAACACAAAATCACATGGTTTCTGTTCTCTACAGTATTCAAATTAAATGGGTATTAATCTCCATATGTGTCCTGATCAGGATGTTCAAATTTCATTTCCACCATAAGGTCTTCTATTAGTTATAATGCACTTAATAAATTTCCCTGCCCTCCTCTCTTTTGGCAGCACAACTCCTTTTGTCCCATTCTCCTGACACTGTTAACCCTCCTTGTGTAGAGAGTGCATCTACTGGCAGCAGATTCTATAGCAGAGAGACTTGCTTGACTTAAAGCTTTGGGATGGCTAACACCCCTAGTCTCCAGCTACACCTGCCTTGAGACTCCTGACAGATTGGACACTTTCAATTTCGGTGTAACAGTTAAAAGCCTAAGTTTGTAAAATAATCCTGATCCTATTGTAAATGGAATAATTCTGATCCTATTGTAAATGGAATTTAACCCTTAGGGATAAAGAACAATTTCTTTGAATAAGTCATGAATAAGCTTGCATTTGCCTGCTTCTCATGTGTCTTTTATGCAAGAAGTGGTCAAAACAAGAAGATACTTTAAATATCAGACAGTTTTCAGAGGGTCCAAAGGAGAACCAGAAAGGTGATCAAAGAACTGGAGCAGCTGCACTCTGAGGAAAGACTGAAGAAATTAGGTCTTTTCACCCTGGAGAAGAGAATGCTCAGATGGAGGAGGCTCATCATAGATTTTCAGTAGTTAAAAGGATGAATGAAAAGGAAAGAAATGCAGTCTCTTCACAAGAAAGCATACAAGGAACAGGAGACATCAGGTGCAATTTGCATTATGTGGTATAAAAGAGAAATTTTAAAAGAAAATTTTAAAAAGAAACTCTCCAGGGACATGGTGGAGTCCTCATCACTGAAGGTTTCCAAGACATGACTGGACACGATGCTAAAAGAACTCTTTTAGGCTCCCTTGTCCATTAAGATTTGATCAGATGATCTTTTGAGGTTCTAAGGGACCTGTTCAGGATTGTTCTCTGGTATTGAATGTAGCTGAATGCCATTCTTTGTTTTTTTGGTCTCTCATTTCCTTATAATACTGATTAATAAAATACTCAATTCAGCTAAAGAAAGATGGTGTATGTTTTTATTGACTGCATGAGTGACTTCTTAGTGTGCATTTCTGAAGAACATGGTCTGCAAGCAGAAATCCAAATTATCATCATTGTTTCTAAGCACATGGTTTCAATGATTAGCAGGGGTTATTTTATCTTCTGGTCTTTGATCTCAGTCAGCTGGACATACAGAAAGCCGAACCTTTTGCAAAGGTTTTGAAATGGTTTCCTATTTGAGTGAGATTATACTCCATGAAGGATATATTCCACTTGGTGTCATAGGACTTAGATAACTTTTTAAAGCCTGTTTTGCATAAAACAAGAGAATACATAAACCCACCTGTTTTCCTATTTCTGCTTCTAGGAGGGATAACTTCAGCTGCAGCTTTATGGAAATCTCCAAGAGGACTTTAACTTTTCTTGTCTTTCCCTTTTCCTGTTATTAATCCTCTTTCCTGCATACCCACCACCAGTGAAAAATCAGCCGTCTCAGTGTTTGCATGGCACTATGGCATTTGACTACTTCAAAGCTATGTTATAATGTGTAAAAGTGTGTCCATGGATCTATGTGTGGTGTATCCTACTCAATACTTTGTCCCTATATTTTGCGCTCTTGATATATGAAGCCATCCCAATAATATGATTCCACTTAGGAAATTTAATCCTCTTACATGATGGGAAGTGAGTGTGGCACCGAACTCATGAAAGAGCAACTATTTTTTCCTGCATTCCTGGGGAAATCCATTCCTATTCCTAGAGAAACTCTGTACCATATAGGAGAGTTGAGCATTAGAACAGCTGCAGAAAAATTAGAAATAGAAAGAGTCAAGGTTCCAAACACTGAAGTTTTTAGAGCAACCAACTCTTTTAATAAGTACTTTATGGTTTCCTTTGGAAATAATTTCATGTGGAAAACTTCAGTATTTACAATGAAATATCACTGGAACACTTTGCACTTTGCTCAGAGAACAAATCCATTCTAATGATAGGGTTGACTATCTACTTCAATCTCCAATTATTGTATCTCTTAAAGCAGAACTGAAAAACTGTGTCTCAGGCTAGCTCAGAACAGATTTAAATTTTACGGGTGTAGCTTTGGTGATTTTCTATGTCTTAATTTGCCTCAGCACCAAACAATGTGTAGAGGTCTGCTTTAATTTGAAAAGCTTTTGTATCTGCTCTTGTGCAATCTACTTCTGCCTCTACTAAGAGACTGAAAGTTGCCTTAAAAATAGCATTGAGAAACATCAATTAATCATTTTTATGGCAAGTTTGTGTGTACTGCCTTTCCAAAACCAGCATAAATGATGACACAATGTTTTGTCTGCTCCAAATGTACATCAGGAATCTTCTGCCCAGTATGTTCTCTCTTCTCAGTCTAAAATGAAGAAATAGAAAATAGTTCTCAAATTTTTATAATCTCTTTAATTTTTACTTGTCTTTATCTTTTATGGCATAACTTGTCAGTCAGTTCCAGAGTGCTTTAGTGGGGTTTTTCGGTTTGACTTCAAATATCACTGAACAATAGGCACTCCTTTCCTGCATTTGATTTTTTTCCCCCTGTATTTGTTTCTGTTCCTACCAGTTGAAAATTAAGATGCTAATTTGAATCCTCTGCATGATTGCATGTTGCAGTTGAACAGTCAGATTGATCTATATGGCAGCAGAATTTTCTCTATGAAACCAAGCAACAGAATTCTTGGCACCCATTTTTCCCACCACTTTTCAAGTTCCTAAATAGCAGAGAAAGCAGTTAATTGCTTGTGCAATTCCTAGAGCAACAGCCATAAACTGTTCAAACATGGTAAAAATAATTAAACCTGCTTCAGCTGTGAATAAAGATTGAACATAGAGAAACTCTAATGGAAATCAAGCTCCTACTGAGGTGTGCTGATTACTACATTCACAGTCTTGCTTTACTTTAGGCATACTTCAGACTTAACTGAAGACATTTTATTACACTTTCAATCTTAAGCCATATCATTACCATTTCACATAGTGCAGTTTGCCTAGAGCAAACTAAGGAAATGTTGTTTTTTATTAATGAAGTAGAAAAACTTAATTGAAACACTTCAAAGCCAAAAGGAAATAAAAGCAGACTTAACTGCTACAGTCAGTCTTCTGTAATGATCTCAACTGTTAAGAACAGGACTGCATGACTAAGGATTTGGTGGTTTTGAATTGTAAGTATAACCCATTTTCAGCCAAATACTTTAAACCAAAATAATGATAAAAACCTAGGCTGACATCAAGGGAAAAAAACAAATTTGGTTGAAGATTATAAACCAAGGCTCAAACCTTGTATTATCTTGTCCATCAAAACTATCCCTTTTTTGTTGTTTTGGGAGCCCTTTTGGAACAGAATTGTAGGATTTGACTCAAGGCAGCGTTTTCATAAGTGACAGTTGACTGATATACAGAGACATGAAATTAGATGCTCTACCAGGGAATAGCTTACGAAGCTAATAGAAGCACAAGGAAAATCCGAGGAGGAAAATTTAACAGATGCTTACTCCAAATTGTGATTTTTATTTTCCCCAATCTGTAGCTTTGTATCAATAGGCTTTGCCTCCTAGGGAAAACCTGCCTTCTGCTGAGCCCAGCCTACAGGCTAGATGTGGGTGTGTTTGCATGCTCATGCTCACACCCTGGTGCTCTAGCTCAGAGGCCATACTTTTCTGCTTCTGCTCACTCTTTATTACCTTTGTTCAGTTTTCCTCTGCTTCTCTATTCTTTAGAAGCACCCAAATAAGCCAGTAAAGGAGTCAATTTGTACTGGAAGCACATGAAAAACTAGAACATCTCTGTTGCCCAACAGTAGCTCTCAGCATGATGTCCTATATTCAGTAAAAAATGCACCTTCATTCCACTGAAACTAGTATCAAAATTCTTAGTTGATCTGGTACTTAGTGGAAAAAAGAATAACTCTTCTTTAGCATTTTTGTAGTGGTTTGGGAAACACTGAGTGAAACAGACCTGTTTAAATCCAACTGAGGATATAGAATTTTGCCAGTAATTTCCAGGAGTTGTCTATGTGGGACAGTTACTATTCTAAAAACAGTCATAGTACAAACAAGGGCAGGAGTACACACTAAAAGGTCACTTAACTGTCATTCAAGAAGGTGTTGCAGTTCTGAAACCCCCCCATAAACACTTTTAATACCTTCTCTGAAAAGGAGTTGTAAATAAACATCAAATACAAACCACAAGTTTCTCCTACAGAGTATAGGTGGACTTAAATACATATGCAAGTTCCTTATGCATACATATGCATATCTTTCTAATATGTATTCTTCATTATAAATTGTATTTCTTCATTAATTTAGGCCTACATGCTTTGTTTGTGCTGTTCTTTTTTCTCCAATAAGTTTACCTATCAAGCTAGCCCTTGGGGGGAGAAAACCCTGAAAAGGAACTAACAAATATTATTTTACAATTGGAGAAGCCATTTCATTTTGTCTGGAAAATGAAATAACTGTGTTAGCTGGAATACATTAGCAGACTTATTTGAAGTGATGATTTTATTATGCCACCAAAAAAATTCCCTCCCCCATCAAAATGTTTGCAACATAGGTATTTTTTTCCTTGAAAAACAGCTATTATAATTTATTGCACCTAAAACCAGGGTGCACTACAAAAACTCAAATGTTCTGAACTTCTGTGTACTAAAAAGCCACATGGCATTTTTGTCAGCAGTGATTATTGCCTATGAATGCACGATACTTGCTTCCCTAAATTATGTCAACCAATCCAGCTCTTACATAAGTTAGTCATGAAGCTCCACTGGAGATTTGGACTACCTACCCACTGTCATTACATGTACATCTGTTTCACACTTTGGTGGTTACTGTCATACACTGCTATTACTGTGAAATGCTATAAGCTGTGTGTAGCAAGAGTGTAGCCTCTTCTTTGTTTATGTTTATGTTCCTGGTCTCACTCAAGAACGAAAATATTATATGATAGTTTTAGAACTTCAACTGTTTTTCCCCTGAGCACAGCCCCTGTCAGGCCACTCAGAAGCAAAAGACCTGTGCAACACCTTTGTTCAAAGAAAATCAAAGCCATTCTAGGCCTTAAAAATATGGAAACATAGAAAAGAAAAATAAAATAAGGACTGCATTTTTGCCCTTCACCATTTGCACAGTCCTTTTCAAGTTTTTAAATAATTTTATTTTTGAAGAAACTTACTTGTTTCTTTGAGAAACCTGTTTTGCGACTTTCAGATTTTCTTTCATCTTGTCAACACTATTTGTCAATATTAACAGTAAATGAGAAAACTTTAGAAATTAAAATCCTTTCTTAGTACCTATACTGACTAATGTAGGTTTACAAGAACTGTTGATTCCCCAGTTGCTGCAAAGTGAACAATAGAGGATATAAAATTCCAACATGCATTTAACAACTGATTAGATACTGTTCTATGTTAACAGAAAAAGACAGAGAAAATAGTCAAAGAGCATGGTAAATATGTGAGAGAATTTATTCTTAATATGAAATGACAAAACAAAACAATTTGGAAATTTCAGTCTAGCTCAGAAAGCAGTATCACAGGAGGAGAACTGAATACAACTGAAGTAAATTAGAACTGATTGTAAGGAAAAAAATGATTGCACAATAAATGGAAGAATTTTTCAGACTGGAATTTCAGTCCAAGACGACATCTACTGGGATGACTGAAAAAGCTTAAATTGCAGTAAGACAACTCATGTGGAATAAAATAAAAGTGAATTTAATGGTACAGGAGCTCAGGAACAGCCTTAGCTGGATTATAGAAATGATCTAGTTATAATATTTATTTTGTTAATTCCACTAAACCTTTCATTCTTTTTAGTGAGATTACTTTATTTTCCCAGAGTCCTAGCATACCATGTTGTAGTGATGCATTAAAAATATAAAGGAATCAAGTGAGAAATAAAATCAGGAGGACTGGTGTTATTTTCTGTTTGAATAGCTGGTACACCTCCACAAAACAAATAGCTGGAGATCTTGTGTGATAGGTAAATTTTCAGGAACAGAATCATTCACATCAGATATAGAATATCTTCTTCATAAACATAAAACTAATCAGGAAGACAAATTGCTTACAATGAACATTTAAATAATCTGTGCAGTCTTGAGGCAAAGAGTTAGATTAATTCAGTCCCTGTGTAATGGTCAGCACTGTTGAGTAACTAATTTAAATGGTTGGCCCACAACAAAGGAATTTCCGTTCTTGCTAAGCTTTGAAACACAAGTTTAATCAGTTTAACTACCACTGAAGTCTTTATTTGTACAATTACTTGCTGTCTGACGCAGAGTATTAAGAGTAACAGAGACAGTCTATAGGAAATTAGACACATTGAGAGTTACAAAGGCATATTGTCCAAATTTAGTCTGCAGTGCCCAGCACTGCCTTTGCCAGAGCACAATCAAGTGGACCAGCTCACATTTTCATTAGATTAACTTATTAATTTGTAGAAAATGGCCATAATTAATTAACTCAAGGGTTGACTTATCAGGTACAGTTCTAGATGCAATGTTTCAGCTGAGAAACTGTATTTGATTTTGTTTGTCTTGGGACATAATAAAATATCCGTCTTCACTTACTGATGCAACAAACATTATACCTCAATATTTTAGGAAATATTGACTTAACAGAAGAGATCTAGAAAATTAGCTCATTTTGATTGCATTATTTCAAATATATTATGTCATACTACAGCAAATCTAATTCAATACTGTAGATATTCCTCTAAATATCCAGAGCTCTTGATATTTCCTATCAAATAATTTATTAAACATATGTAGTTTTGGCAACAGAAATGAAATATTTACTTCAGAGAGTTCTTTTAGTCACAGATTTCACCATGTTCCTGACAGCACTGAAACAAAAAAATTTGATTCATCTTCTCCTTCACAGTGAGCAAGGGCTTACCTTTGAGCTTATGCAGCTGTGATAACAGCAGTGATGTACCTGCTGCATGTAGCATAGAGTAATAGCATCTTCACCAGCAAGACAGCAATTGATATGGGATCTACCCCAGATGTTTTTATAATATTTTTTTTCATTAAAGTGAGCAGAATAAATTGCATGAAGGGCTGACATCACTCCACTGTAAACCTGGCCCTGTTAACTTAAAACTCTGAGGTAATGTAATTCTAACAGCTTAAAAGTTTGCGTTCATCGTGTTGGATTTGTGTAGAAGCATATGAGAAGCTCCCACACAGCCTATTTGCATTGCCTGAGAACTGATCAAAAAAGTAATGGTATGAAATATCATGTAGTGCAATTACATGTCATTTAATATTATGTGACTCTGCTTTTCAGGGCATGTGAATGAGTCTCCTTCCCAAACACTTAACCAGCATCATTAAAGAGCTGAATCATGTGAGAAGAGAGCATTTTGCAACTAGCAGATGCTATTTGAAAGTAATGGTATTTAAAAGGTCTTCCTCCCCTGTAAAGTTCAAGATGAAATTCTCTGAAAACTATTACTGACCAACCAGTTGTAAAATCTTAACATAGTCATTTTGAGGTTATGTAGTAAAAAAAATGGAGATAACTCTTAAATAAAAACATAACATTTTTTCTATCCAATCAGGGTGATTATTGGTAGGGGATTTGTCATGGATATGAATGCTGAAGGGTAAAGTAATTCAGGGCTTCATCACTAGAAAAGATGGAGAAATACCTTGCAGAAATAAAACAGTAAATTTCCATGGGGAGCCTTTCAAATTCTTTATAAAAATGACCCATTGAGAAACTACTGTGCTACTTCATCATCATCTATGGGAAAGAAAATTATGTTACCATCAAACCCTTGCAGTAGAATAAAGCAATTTTAATAAAGAATTATATAACAGAATCAATGCCTCCAGCTTTAAAAGTAATTACTGGATTTTCTTTATATCTTACCCTGAAATTTCTTTTTTTGTGACATTATTTTTTTCTTTTATATTACTTCTGAAATATTGCAGTTTATAATGCAGCATAATTAATTAGACAATGCAAATTTAAAATACTGTCCTAATTTTCTAGTCAACTCAGTGATAATTGTGAAACAGTTGTTGTGCAGTGTATTAACACTTGGTAGCCATGTTTCCATACTCAAAATATGACTTATATCCCTGCTCTGTCATAGGTACAGTCACTCTCTAACTTTAAACTGCACAAAAACCTGAATGGTATAAATGATTGCTCCAGATAGTCTAAGCTATGATACTTTTGAGAAATAGACACATGAAAAATCGTCTTACAGAAGAGCTGCTATGTTTGCATAAAGATAACACTGAAAGATATGTGAATAACTGATTTTAAAAATAAAAGAGGGAACTAAGGTTCAAGTGAAAACTTTAGACATTTTGTTTTCAAATTGTGTCAACAATAGTGCATTTTTTTTTTGTTATTTTCCTGAATGGAATCCTTTCTATTCCTTGGAATTATTTTACAAATAATTTTAACAAGCTTAAAACTGCATGCTTCAGTAATTGCTTTTCTGGAGGACCAGTTTTGTGTCAGTCAAAGCAGACTTTATAGCTCAGTCTTTCCTCTAAGCCTGAGTAGAAACACTACTTTTAGTTTGTTTTTTCTCTGCACATTTTTGAGTGCTGTCTCTGTTACTCTTTCACAATTCAATGTAGAACCTCCCACAAACTTAAATGTACTCTCATTGGATCTTTACAATTCATCTCTTCCAGAATGCATATTTGAACAAAATAGATGTGTGTTTGGTTCTGAACTCAGAGTGTTTCAGAATTAGGCACATTTTTCTTTAGACAGTCTCAGAACAAAAAGTCAGACAAAACATAGGCCCACATACATACATACATACATACATACCTACACACATACATGCATACATCCATTTTCTCTATCAGCTTCCTCTGTGAGTAGTTTATTCCCCTAAGGAATTCCCACTTCATCTTCTTCTTTCTTCCTGGATGTGAGAAATATGGGGAAACCTCCTTTTGACAGACCTGGTTCATCTTCTTGCCTCTCTGAAATGACTGATGAACAACCCACAGCACTGCAAACACTTTTAGTTGCTCTAAGTTCTTTGGTAGAAAGTCTTCCACTTTCTAAAGACTTACTCCCTCACACAGACACAGATTTTTCTGGTTTCTGACTTTGCTGTTCAGATAGTATTCTGGTGTTACAATTTTACCTCTTCCGCCCACCTCAATATTGATGATTTATTTCAGCTGTAACATTGCCTACGTCTCTAGAGTGCTCTGTTTTCCCAATGAAAATTTTGCACAAATTGGGAGTGAAACAGTGACTCGCCATAAAGACAAGATTGTAACATATATTAAAATAGATAGGAGAAGAGTAGAAGCCACATTCCATAGCCCAGAAGCAACAATTGAGAAATAATTAGTTCTAAGTAACAGCTTATCAAGTTCTTTCAAGAACAGCAACAGTTTTAACAGCAGTTGATTCACACACTTATTTACAAAGTGTTCCTACTCATGCTACAGGCAGCTACTGCCCTGTATTTACCATAGGTGTGCTTAGATCCATCTACCAAGGAACCTTTCTAACACAAGGATGAATGATCTGTGGAACTCCAAAAGAATCTCTGGAAATCTGTACAACTTGGAAATCCTACCCTATATAGAACTAAGTATGAGGGAACTATCTTTTTTTTTTTTTTTTTTTTTTTTTTTTTTCCATTTATTTTGTAGATGGACCGGATGTACCTTATCCTTATTGGTGTGATTTACAGTCTTCTAGAGAAGCTTGGGGAAGTATGAAACACAGTTGCAGCTCTCATTGGCCAACTAGACAGTAAATAGAAGAATTATATTTTGCCTACTGTCATTCGGGTATGCCTATCTCCATGCAGACAAAAGAATTCTTACCTCACTATCTTTCTGTGGACTCTTAGCTATGTCCTTGAAGTATACTGTCTGACTTGTTAAATCTGGGGTAATGGCTTGCTCTTCTATCTGTGAACTCAGTTCAGGAGCTCTTTCTTTGATTCTGTAATTCTTGGAAATCACATACATGTTACAGAGTAATAAGTTCTAGAGGCAATAAAGAAATTAAAGCAGACAGCAGTGAAAGACTTCAGGAGTGGGATCAGAGTAAAGATTGCAAAGTCATGTACCTTCTAAACTTTGTCATATAATTGACAATGTTGCTCTTATTTTGTAGAAAAAGAAAGATGTTAGGACAGAGGTGCTGACAGGAGTTTGTAGGAACAATCAATTTCTCATAGAAGACCTGAAGTGAAGAAATAACTTTTAATTCCTAATAAATTTAACAGACAGGAGTGACTTTAGTAATATCTAAGGTATTAGTCTTTACCCAGCAGTAAATCCATGTTCTGCTTTTTTTCTGGCACAGAGTTAATTTTCTCAGCGTAGCTGATATGGGGCTACGTTTTGGTCTGCTGCTGGAAACAGTGCAGATAAAATAAGGAAGTTTGTATTGCTGCTGAGCAGAACTTGCACAGAGTCAAAGATTTTTTGGCTCCTCACTCTCCCCCACCAAGGGGGAGGCTGGGGATGTCCAAGACACTGGGAGGGAGAAGATCTGGGGCAGCTAACCCTAACTGACCAAAGGGATATTCCATAACAAGTGACATCATGGTCAGTATATACAGCAGGGGAAGAAGGAAGTGGGGGGCAACTGGAGAGATGGCATTTTTCTTCCCACGCCTTTACACACAATGGAGCCCTGCTCTCCCAGAGATGGCTGAACACCTGCCCATGGGAAAGACAAAACATGTGGGCTAATTACCATTAGAGGGGAGGGAATTTTTTAACCAATAGAGTAACTGAGCCGTGTAGCCAATGAACATTACTTACTGTGTTTGCTAAGATGTATAAATAGTGAAAGGTTTTGAACAACCCACACAAGGAGAGCCAGTGGATCCAAAGGTGTGTGTTTTGTACTTGCTTGATCTATCTCTCTACCTCACCTTTATTGTTAAATAAATCCCTGTTATTGACTTCAGCTGATGGTCTATTTTGTATCTTAAATTGAGCAAGGGCACCTCTCACCAACTGGATCTTAACAAAAGGACATATCTAAAGGATGGCAAAAAGCATAGAAGTCAATATTTGTACGGCTTTTTCCATAAAAAAGCTTTCAAAATTATTCTGAAGATTTTACTATTGTCTGGTTTTGTTTAAAAGCAGGAAAGTTCACTTTCAGTTCATCCTTGACTTGACCAGTGATGAAGACCACACTCCTCTTTAGTTTGTGTATTTCTTTTGTCTAGGCCAGAATGAACATGTCACGTTATAAATATTTTAGAAACTTTGTTTTCTGCCCCTATGGCCTACAGTTATTCTTAGTTTTGAGGTGATTGCTTGATGCAGCAAACAGATCCTTATCTTTCACAAGGCTTTTATTATATGATCCATATCACAAAAATAATTTGGCATACTAAAAACCTCAATGAGACATCAAACCACACTTAGAGGCAGAAAAGAATACTAAAGCATAAAACCCTAGGTGAGACATAATGAAATACAAATTTCAAACCAAAAAAACCCCAACTACATGTTTAGAAAAGATGTGGTGTTTAAAAGTAGACAACGTTTATACTGAAAACTGTCAGTACTGCTTTATCCAGTGAAGTAGCAGGTGTTATTCTGTTTAAAAATGAAAAAAAAAAAAAAAGATGAATCTGTGGAGCAGTAATGAAATTATTCCTCCTCTTTTGAAACCTTCCCTAGATCTTTAAATATTAAATCAATCCTTGTTGTATTATATAGTGGAATTCCATTAGATCCTTAAGAGTACTTCCTCTTCCAATGATTTGGAACCACTGGAAGATCATTTCTCCACCAAGACCAGGGAAGTTGTACAATCAACAAAATCAGAAGAAACCCACCCCAAAATATCAATTCCTCCCTCCTCAACACTTCTTTTAAATTCCTATAATTTGCCTCTTGCTTGTTTTCTGAAAGGGAGTATTTGATCCAAGAATTGTCATCCCACTGTTGCTACCACTACCATCACACAAGCCCCTGTCATCAGTAAATATGACCAGTAACCACAGGTTAGGGATGGCCTGAAACACCTCACAGAGTGGGAAATGTGGTCTTTACCCAGTATGATTTTGGTAAAAGCTGTAACTGACATTTTCACAACAGAAAATGGTCATAGCTCCATAGATCCAGACTATGTTCCGCACAGTAGTTTAGATAGTGCCTGAAGATAAAACCATAAAACACATAAAGAAATGAGTGTTACCTGCAACTTAGTTTTTCACTGCAGAATACATTGATGCAGTTTAACAGAAAGTATGGGGTTCTTTCCCTTTTCTGTCTCTCACAAAATTGTTGTGATAACATCTATCTCACATTTTTTAATGATCAAGGTTCACAAATTCTCAGGGATCCCATACAATTTTCAGTGTAGCAATATGTTCTAATAGTTTTCTAAATTATTATGTATTATATTCAAGATGATTGAAGAAATTTTTAAACTCTTAATGTAAATTCACTTAATGTTGAGAATTCAGCAGAATAATACCTTTTGGAACTTGAAGAAAAAATTAAGCACTGCATGAATTTCATATTTTATTAACAGTAAATTAAACAAATCTTAGTCTTCTGCTCTCCCAACTAACAGCAACCTCACATTGGTACGCACCTAAGATGGTCATACCCACGTGTGTGTTTTTTTAGTAAAATGACCCTCGTAATTGTCTTCTCTTTTGAGGAAAGACACCTTAGGAAGGTTTTTAAAACTCAGAGATACAGGCCTAGGGTCATAAATTTTTTTAAATGGAATTTTAGTGAACTGATTAATTGCGTTTGTTTGTTTGTTTGTTTGTTTGTTTGTTTTTGTTGGCTTTCACTGTTCTGCATAAAAGGTAGAGTTTTCGTGGGTGTTTCCCTTCTCCAATTCTTCTCAGACTTAGGCTCATTCTGGAATGGCATATTCAGGCAAAGTGTGAGAGATTCAAATAGTTTTCAGTAGTGATCCTCCTCTGAGGTAAATCTCGAGTCTCCAAGCTTGTAACAAGAGCAGTATAATTAAGATATAAGTGTTTTCCTAGTGTATCTTTATCAAATATCAGGAGCTATTTTATCTTGTAATTTCTGGGTAGGATTTATAATGGTTACAATACAGACTAGTAGTAACAAAAATGGAGTGGTAGTTGAGATAGGACTCTGAAATATATCCCCAGCACAGCATTGTAGACTAATTGTCAACAGTATTTATTTATTCTGCCCACATTTTTGTTGGCATTAGTGACATTGCTTCGAAATTCAATATTTCCTTTCATTGATACTTAATTGTTGAGAGTAAGTTTCCTATAACAGAACAGTGGTCTGAAACATCATGACAATATCTAAGTGACTTCTTATATTGGGAATTACAGCAGATAAAACATCTGGACAACTATTTATCAGTGTGAACTTTAATTCAAGGCCCTATCTGCACAGTGTTTTATGACTTCTGTTTTGGTAGCATAGACAGTGCTGATTTTATGACTTTGAAATAAGTGGATTTTCTTTCAGTGGGGTAGAAGGTATGCCAACATACAGTTTTTCTTCTTAAAAAAGAAAATTCCAACTTTCTTAATAGAAAGTTCATTGCAGACCCTTAACAGGGAAAGTGCTATGGTATTTTTCACTTTGTGCAGGTTACATAGCACATAGAACAGACGTTCTTTAATCCAAGGCCAATCCTTGCTGGAGATGGTCAGTATGTAAGTGAGGCTGTAAATCCCATCTACTTTCCTGCCATAGTTAGTGCAGTACATTGATGTGCTTAATACACACACAAATCCTAAATCATACACAACCACAACAGGTGTTGGACTGAGTTAAACAGAAACATTTCATAATATCCTCCATTTTGTCAATTTTCCTGCAGGCATAAAAACTTGAATTCAAAGAGAATTAATTAATGTGCTATTGTGTTATAGAATAATCATTAATTAATCTACTTTCTATTACATATTTCTGCTCATGAACACATCTAGAAGACCAAATCAACAGATGCTTAAATTTTGATGCCTTGCTAATAATAAAAACAGATTAAAATTTCTCAGTTACCTAACTAAAGGCACAAAGCTTCAAGAAATCCAACTGTTTGAAATTTTTGGCTGTGTATCATGTACTTAACACCTGGATGAATTAATTCACATCCCTTGAATGTGAATTCATGTCCCTCAGCTGTCTAGACCAATGGCCATCTGTTAGCGAGACAGGACACGCTCACTAGGTTGGGCCATTGCTTGGAGACAGATATGTCAAGAAGTGGCTGGTTTAGATGTGTAGCCTGTAAAATACTTTAAATATGTTCCTTATGCACAAAGGCCTTAGAGGTGAATGGCATCATTCGCGAAATCATATCCTTTAAACCTACATGCCAGAGAAAGAAAATATATTCAGAAGCAGATATATCTGAATGAGCAGCTGTGGCTATTAGTAGCCTCAACCAACTTGAAGGTTAGGAAACCAAAAAGTCCAAAGTAGGTTATAAGCATAACTTGGAAGGTCCTCTCTACAGCAGCCTGTAGCGTCAGAGGGACTAAATGAATTACAGAGAAATGTTTCTCTTTGAATGCAATGGAAACAAATAGCATTGCCATTATTACCAAGCACTGCTGAAACAGATTTTGTTATCCACAGTGTCAGTAGTTGAGCACCTTGCCCAGGGAGAAGTGAATCCAGGTAGACGCAGCTGTAGAGAAGGGTCACCATAAGCTTCGGTAGAGGCATCTAGAATCTGTTGTTGTGTGTATTATCCTACTTCTAGCTTGTGTCTTTTCATTTTCTGTTTTCTGTGTGAAAACTTATAAGAGGTCTTTCTGGAGCTGTGGTTTGTACTCATTCAGAAAAAAAGTCCCTTTACTTCTAGATTCTTAAGAACACCCAATGTTAGATGCATCCTAATACCCACACAGGCAAAACCAACATGCAATCATTGAATAACCTTGTATACAGGAGGACAAAGGAGTTTCAAGTGCTCTTAGCATTTCATCCTGTTTAAATTTGCATGTAACTCCATCAATTTTTCAATATTTTTCCCCAACCTTCTTCATGCCATGTATCTGCCTCTGGCTGAACTTTTTCCCCATTCTGATGATTGAGCCAAATCTTTTTAGCTGCTTTCAAGAATAAGATGAAGGAAAAAAAAAAAACAAACAAACAAAAAAAAAAAAAAAAAAAAAAACAAAAAAAAAAAAAACCAACAAACTAAGCTAAGCAAATGATCTGAGACAGCAAGGAATAAGGAGCATCAGAAGTGAAGAACAACTTAACTCATTGCTGCTGCGCTGCAATTCATCATATTGGACTCTAAGGTTTGAAACCACTAAGACATATAAAGTGGCAAATATTTCTCAAAAAGAAGCAGTTGTCTGGTGGGGAAGATGGTACCAGTTGCACCCATTTTTAGCCATACTCAATGACTAAAGTACCTGCTGAGATGTCAAATCATAGATTGTTCATTACACTTTCCAAACACTGTGTTACTGAGGTCTATTTTTTTGTGAAATGGTGCACTTTCAAGTGGAGATTAGTCAAACAGACTTGTTGATGGTGCACAGCATACTGCTACTGTACAAATAGGCATCTTCTGCGAAAAATGCACTAGAGGGTCAAAGGTAAAAGGATATGTAATTATACATTTAGAAAGTATCACTGCCTCGTATGGCAAAGAAGAATTAAGAATGATGAACCACCTTCATATACTTTCACCAAAGGTTTTGAAACTGAACAGCTGCCTAAATTGAATCACAAAGCACAATAAAAGTAAAATAACCTGTAATTACTGTAAGCTGCATGTTTATAGAAAAAGAAAATCATGAGTATATTTTCTCATACTTTTAATCTAACCTTTTTCACTGAAAAAAATAAGATGAATTGCTTATTAGTGTGTAAAGTAATACTGTGTAGAGAGCAACTTTCCAGGATATAATGGCTTTTTCTTTACATGTTGGATTTCCTGCACTTGCCAGAGTGAATTGATCGGTTCTGTTTTCAGATGAGGGTCCCAAAAAGTCTTTAAACCTAACAATTTCTCTAAATATGCATTTAGCCACCATATATTCAATATAAAATGCAATTTTCTGTCAAAAAGGAGAGTTTTTTTTTAGCATTCTGCACATGAGCAACAAGTGAATCAACTGATACCTGGCAACAACATTATGAGAGTGTCATTGTGCCACTGGAGGTGGATTAGTAGAGAAGACGTTGCCTGGCTGTGAAGGCAAATGAACAGGAATGACACAAAAATATTTTTAAATGTTGGAAGAAGTTAAATTTTTACTACAGTGGCAGCCAGGCACCATTATTTTTCAGTAAACTCTACTAAAATTTGAACTGTAATTATCCTCAGGATTTTGAATCCTATGAAACTTGCATTTGCTAGCTGTTGAAGTCATTCTTTTACCTCTATTTAAATTCTTCTATGAAGTGATATCTCCTACAGAGTAAGACCGCTCATTTGATCTTTAGAAACCTTTGGCTTTTTATTCAATATGTAATTTTAAGCCTTTCCAAGCTGAAACATACATTATATGAGACATAATTTAAATGCTTCTGTTGGGTACAGACAATGCACTTGCTTTAGCATTTCAGGGCTGATCAGACCTTGAGTACTAGTTCTTATTATTTCCAGTGTTGTATCTTAGACCTTGCCAGTCTGATGACTCAAAGTGCCAGCATTAATTTATTGGTAGACTGTGTGGGATGTAAAGTTACTTTACAGGATTTGTGCCTTATTAACATAGTAATTTCATAAGCTGAAACCCACAGATCTCTTACTGTGCATGGGCTATAGAGCACTCTGCAAATACATAGAACATAAATATGATATTAAATTATGTATAGGAGCTCCAGAAATCTAAAGACAGTCGTGTTAAAACATAATAAGAATTGGTGCTTAGCAATTCTTAGCTACTTTAATAAAAACATTATGGTTTGGTTTATTTAAAACAAGATTTTTTGTTTTGCTTGAATTGGGATCACTGAGTTTTATTTTTAAGCTATTGCTAAGTGCAAATCATGCTATCAGTAATTCTCTTCCTTCTGTATATTGACTGTTTCAATTTCCTGCCTGAAAAATATATCAACTTTTTTGACATGAAATTAATCTTCAGTCAAGCCCTTCAGTTCTGTTTTCAGAAAAATATTTTTATTTTATATTAAGGTTTGATTTCATAAGCATATCTTTATTTTGTTACTTCTATTCTTATTTTGATCTGCTTATTAACTTTTGAGCTTGCTTTGTCTTGTATTTTAAATTATGTCCGCGCATAATTTGTTTTGAATATAAATAAAGCATTTCTTTACTTTTCACAAAAAATGGGCAAGTGGGCACACAACTCTCATCTATTGACACTGTCAATCAATCAGTATTTCAGATCAATCAGTATTTCAGAACAGAGCATCAAAGTACCTAGCTCAAGCCACTATACATGGCAGATCTTATACCGACACACATGTATCTGGTCAGGAGGGGTAAGAATAATAATCAGGATTTTCCAAAGGAGCATTAAACCACAGAAGGAGACTGCAGCCTAGTTCAGTCATCAGTTTCAAAC
The DNA here is from genome assembly GCF_017590135.1 of Pyrgilauda ruficollis. NCBI lineage: Eukaryota > Metazoa > Chordata > Aves > Passeriformes > Passeridae > Pyrgilauda > Pyrgilauda ruficollis. The sequence goes on along the minus strand of NW_024526599.1, from coordinate 16,382,466 downwards.
TGGAGTTTTGCTCCTGTTCTGACACTGCAGGTTACAGGGCTGTGTGGAGCTACTTGAGCTAATCAGAGAGCAGCACCTTCCTGCAGTAATGCATCCTGTGGGGAGCATAAGTAGCACTCTGCTCTGTGATGCTGCAGTCAAAATTGTCAGACGTAGTTCTGTCCTTTCAGGTGCCTGGGGGTGTCACAACATGACATGGAAACATATCCTTGCTACTCTGTTTGCACTTCTAATAATTCTCAGCTGTCTTTTTTTCTTCCTAGCAGATTTTTAGACTGAGGCAATACTTGCAACCTTCTTCTTGATTTTTTTCCTTGCAAAATTATTCTGTAGCTGTAAGTCTTCAACATGCTCCTGCTGCTTGATGCTCCTTTTTTTTTTTTTTTTTAAACCAATATTTTTTCCTGTAATTCTGTTGTGCCAAAGAAAAAGGAGATTTTTTTAATGCAATGTAGTGGTGAATCAGAAGTCTTCCAGATATCTTTTGAAAACAGTTTTAGTACTTTCTCTTATATAAGTGCAATATAATGCTTTGGTCCATGAACCTGACCATATTTTGGTTTAGCTTGACCATTTTTCACCTGCTGAAAATTGTGGCCATTTATTTATATTTATTCCCCTGGTTTTAGTGCAATTTTCAGGGAAGTTTAGACTGATGGACTGTCAGGGGTATGGGAACTGGTGGATAAAATCTAGAATTCAATCACTATGAAAATATTCATAAAGAAAAATTATTTTTCCTTATATTACTGTCTATGCAACTAAAATTCCATTATTGGATATTTTCATAGGCAGTGCCACTGAAAAAATTTGAGGAGCAGAAGACAGACAACAGTGAGAAGAGAAATGTTAAGACTATTGCCTAAAGTGGAAAAAACTTTGAAAGGTTCTATCTCATATTTTTTGTTGCTGTAGCTGTCCCTCCAAATAGCTAATCTCATAGATAAGGTTAGACTCTTATCAGGTTGCTCTGCTTGTTTCCTAGCATCATAAGTTATGCATACTGATGTGCATTCTCATGGTCTGTTCTAATCAGTGAGGAGTAGCAGTGCTTGATTATACAGGATATTGTTCCACACAAGTTGCTTTCTGTATTGCTAGAATAGAATCTGAATTTAAACATAATGCACACCTGTTTATCCCAGTCTATCAAGCTAACTAAAGTCATTTTGGCCAGCTCCCACAAGCCTTTAAAGAGTGCCAAAAAGGATGAAGCTGGCAAGAAGAATCAGCTGGGGAAATGTTGATGATCAACAAAGCAACAATCTAAATGCCTTTTCTGTACACCAAAGAGCTTCTCCCATCTTTCAGTCTCACTGTGAGAAAAGGAATCACTGAACGTCAGAGAAGTTGAAGAGAAGCCTTTGTATGGATTGGTTTGTCTGTTATTGGCCTCTCTAGCCTGCAGTGCCACAATCACTTTTTCTCAACACACTATTTTGTCAGTTCATATGAATCATAAGAATAAGAAATTTCTGGTCTCCTTTCAGCAAAGGGAAAGAAATCTTGTGATTTCAGTGAGGGTTAATTAGGCAAGCTTCGGTCCATTTCTCTGCACTTCTTGTTATCCCATTCACTTTTATTGTTTTACTTGGTTTCAGAATTTTCCCTTTTTATTTTAGCATTTATTTTTTTAAAATTCTTCTCCTCTTTCTTCATGTACTTCTTTCTTCCCTGATTTTATGATTTTACATGGAGTAATTTTTGCAAGTTTTCTCCTTTTCACTTCTCATTTCATCTCAATCCCTTTGTTTCTAGTAATTCCATTTCCAAATTTTCTGGTTTTTTCCAATTGCAATTTATTTGATGATATTTCCTTTCCAGAACATTTGTTAGACTTTGTTCTCTGATTTCAAGAGTTCATTCCTCTTCCTGAAAAGGAACCTGCATTTCTGACATTACTTGCACTCTTGTCCCTTGATTGTATTTTAAACGGCTGCTGTTTGTGCTAATTTCCAAGTTGTTTGGAGAAGGTGTGAAGTTGATGAAATCTTCTAAAGATTTCAGTTTTCAGTCTCCATCTGTTCTTCTCATATTTCTGTGCTTGAAATTCTACTGTTTTCCTAATAATTATCTATTTTTATAGTATTTTAAAAGTTTTTGCATGCAGCTTTATTTTTTTATCCCCTACAAATGATAACCAGTGGGATTCCCTTATTAAGAAACCTAACTTTACTTCAAAGTACAGTATCTTGCTATTTTCCTACCACTGACTTTTTTCTTCATCCTTTCTCTTTTGTAACTTTTACCATGCATCTGAGATTATCGTTGATGTGTGAGATGACAATTTCTCAGCAGAGCATACACAGATTCATTCCCTAAATTTCTGTGGAGCTTTTTAGGTTACTTTTATCAGCTCCAAGGTTTTGTTAAATTACTAGCATTTATCTTATTCACTTGCCTTCACATTATCTTAATCACTTGCCTTATGGTATGAGGCCCACAATTGAAATATCTCTGACATTCATCAGGAAACTTTTGATTACTTATAATTGGCATTATGCAACACGTCAAGGAACAATGGAAAAGAATAATAATTTGCCTCTGGTATGAACTTTCTGTTAATGTTTTAAATCCACCAGTAGGTGCTGTTATACTTAAATTTATCCCTAGTTCTTACTTAAAAAAAAAAAAGAAACACAATAACAAGAAAATTCATTTAAGGATGGCTCTGCATGAGATGACATTCACTGCTGATTCTTCTTACTTTCTTTCTTAGCAGACCTTATACAGATTGATATCACACAGCTGGCACCCTGCAAAATTAGGAATAGATTTTAAATGGAAGATAATTTAAGACAGCAAAAATAACTGAATCATGGGACAAAACATTTATAAAAGCCATGGAGTAATGCTGCCATCAGAAAAACTGGAAATAAACTAACAATGATAATAATTTGAACCCTTGAGAAGACTTTCAATCATGACAGTAAGAAAGCTTTAGGAAAGGTGTAGAATAACTTTCAAATTATAGAGGAGAAGATCTCCAAGAGTAGCAGTCAAAATGTTCTTATGTCCAAAGATTATACACCATTTATACTGGTAATTTAGTGTTAATTCAGAGAATTTTAAAATGAATTAATAGTCCAAATTATCTGGTGAATACAGGAAAGGCTCATTAATACTACAATTAAAATTTTTATATAAAATAATCTTCTTAATGGCATTCCTTCTTCTCTGGGGAATTGTACAGAAAAACACATCTTGCAATTTACAAGGGGATTAGATTATCCTGTAATTCTGAGAGACTGGACTCACTAACCCATGAGCAACCTCAGCTTCATATTCTTAAATACTTAACATATATGCCCAGAAGTGGGCTATGCATATTTACAGATGAAGTATTAGAAACATTGGAAGAGTTAGAATGACTGACTCCATTACCATCAGTTTACTAAATGAAATCTAATAATTATACACATAAGAGAAATTTAAATTTTTTTAAATGCCCCTGGTCAGAAATAATTTTTATAATATTAAATAAACACCTTTGACCAAAACATTGCCATTAGGATGTTTTTCTTGATGTCAAAGATTTTGATGGAGGGTTATTATGTTTTTAATGGGATTTTTCTTTTAAGGCCACCTAGACTGAGGGTTCTGTTTCCAGGAGTGATTACATATTTTTGTTCTGCATTTGCATTAGATATTAATTGGAAAGGTTATAAATCTTCAAGTTAGAAAGCTTAAAAAGGAATTAATTCGTAGAATGGAGACTCAATTCTGAGTCCAGAGAAAGATTCCATCAGTGTTTCATTACCTCTTTTCCCAGGCATGTAATTTTCACGATACCATGATGGCCTGCTTGTAAAAAGAGGCATGGTAGGTACTCCAGGTGAAACTGCTCAGATATCTCACAGTCACTGAGCACACTCATCAAACTGCTCAGATATCTCACAGTCACTGAGCACACCCATCAGAGATGTATCTGCAACCTCTCCCACTCGCTGAACAGCATGACATGTTGAATCTGTGACTGAGTAAACACAACATCATCCTTCATCCTAAGTATGTGATTTGATATTACATTGTTCAGCTATAAACCTTGCAGTAAAATTTACATTAATTCAACTGAATGCAATTCTATATTTTGAAGGTATCAATTTCCACATGATTACAAAAATTCTCTATGGAACCCCCATCCCTCCCAAACTTCACTGTCCCAGAAGAATTTTGTATGTTTTGTCATACAATCAAAGCTCTCTGCTTTGAAACAGATGTGATACAAATTCACATTCTTGAGATACTGCATTAGACATGTGAGATGATTGTTCCTCAGCTCAATGTTCTTTGAATTTTTTTCTTTTCCTCATGCACTATCAGATTTATTTGAGCAAGGAAGTGCAGGCTACACTTGCACAGGGATTAAATGTCTTGGCAACTAATTCCTTGAGAAATGTAAGAGCTACCCAAATTTTGGCTGAAAATGAATTCCATATTTTTTTTCTCTCTCAGAACTTTTGATAAGGAGGATCTCTATAAACAATCTATCAACTGATTTATCTTGGGGTCTTGGGATACACTTGCACTGCATGATTCTATAGAACCTCTATTAACCCAAAGGACTGATTGCTGCAAACTGTAGTGTACAAACTCTATTTAGAAGAAACTGAATAGAGAACTTGAGAACTTTTCATCCAGAGAGTGTGCAGAACTTCAAAATAAGACAGACAGCTTAACATTTAGCATGATTTGAGGTAATAGGGTCAGATAATTGCTTATTTTGTCTTATGATACCTGGAAGTAGAAGACAACTGAAAAATTCTAGGTATGTTCAAAGAGAATGAATTAACAAGAATGCAATTAATCCAATAAAATCTTTCAGTCTCATAAAAAAAAATGCAGTCACAGATCCTTTCATGCTAGCTGCAGAGTGTGTGCTCAAGGTAATACTGAAGTCTTGGCAGCTGCTGAAAAAAATTGCATTTAGTTTTATGAAATGTATCTTCTATCCTTCCCTCAAGATTTTTTAAAAAAAGGCCAAAACTTCAATACACAAAGAAGTGGCAAAACAAAGTTGATAGCAATTATTTTAGTTTAAAATAATTCTGTTTCATTTATTATGATAGCAAAGTCCATTTTACATAATATGTTTTTGTGGGGATTAGTGGATGCTAAAGTGTATTATATTACAGTTTTTACTTGGTCTGAAGGGCAGAGCAGAATTTACTGTTTGGCAGTTATTTAAGCAGTTACAAATGTTTATGTTTTATTTAGAAACCCTCAGTTATTGTTTTTATTTGGAGATGAAAAGGATAAGTATTTGGAACATATATAATTTCACCTTCAGTTAGTAGTCTCCAGGAGAAAGAAAAATCTTAAAATTGCCATTTCACTTTGAAAATAAGTCCCTAAAAAAAAATCCTTAAACCTGTAATTAACAGTCTTCAGTGACAACATATGGGCCAGACTAGCCTATGAAACCTTAGAGCCAGTAAATATCTTCAAGATCTTGCCCTGGTAACAATCACATGGACAAAAACATGGATTGTAGCCTGGAGATACATAAAATACCTTAAGTAAAAAATATGTTGTTTATGATACAGTTTGAAATAAACATTTGTGCTAAGCAAGTTCATTCCATCTTAGTAAAAAGGGAATTTTACTATCAAATTTTTCTGAGCCCATCATTTTCTTCTGCTGCCTGAAAGATGCTCGGGACCATCCAGTCACATTACAGATGGATTATTTCTGCTTTCTACCAGGTCAATGGATTTTATGAGTGTTCAACATCTCAGGGGGGAACACATCTATCATACAGCTTTGTGTTTTTTCCATTTCGAGGGTTAGCTAGGTCCCTTTAGCCTTATCTCAAAGGTGAAAAAAACCTTGAGGAAAAAAAAAAAGGCAAATAAGATGCTATGAGGGATGGTACTGGCTATGTTTGAAAACATCAAAAAGCTACAAAGGAACAGAAAGGGCTGAAGTGGCAGAAAATGAAACTCCCTTTCTAGGAGATCCCTTTTTCTTTGCTAAGAGATACATGTCTATAGATATAGATGCTTATGGTTTACTGGCTCTTAGTAATTTCTCTGTAGTGATCTGAATACTTTGATTGTTTCTGGTATAGTTTTTGACTGTTACTATTGTCTTTCATGAACAGTCAAAAATTACAAGGTATTCCTAACATAATTTATACTCCAGTGGTCAATTTTTAAACTTTCAAATTTATTTACAGCCAATAATTTGTATAAATACCTTTACGGTATTTTCCACAGTTTTTCTGAAGTCTGTTTGCTATGTTTTAACATATTTTTAAACTACAATACTTCTCCAGCTTAAAAGTGAAAAATTTGGCTTCAAACAAAAATTTGTATTTCTAAAGCAAAAACCCACTGTGGTCATAAATTATTCCTGTGAATTAGAATGACTGTGAGGTCATAAAATGAGAAGCTGTTACTTTTGGTAATGGCCTTGAGGAGTGGAATGCTCAAAGCAGAAATTGCAGACAATTTATGGCACTTGGTTCTTCTCTTGTTGATCTGCTCATCACACTTATTTAGAGTTCTTAGGCCTTCACTGACAAGTGAACTTCATCAAAACTATGCCCAGACTTTTAAGCAAAACAGCGAGTTAATTTCTTCAAAACTGGTACAAAGGTCAGCTCTTGACACAGTTTCAGTGTTAATGCAAAATTGCAACAGTAAAGGCAGTATAAAGCAATGGTGAGTTGTTAGGTTCTAAGTGTGGCACAGATCAGATGATTGCCATGACTGTATTCTCGATGTACTGGTAAACTGACAAATTATGAGGTGAAAACCGAACAAGATAAAATTAATTATGCAAAATGGCTCATTATAGCATCTGCTCAGACCTCTGGTACAGTGCAGCCATATGCAGCCATATAAGCATTCCAAATAAGCCTGTGTTACCTATGCAGGCTCTGGTTCCAGTGCAGCACCGAGCCACGTTCTATAGAGAGAGGGGAGAGCAGAGATCAGCACGTCTCTGCAAGGGCAGGGCACTCGGCGGCTGCCGCAAGCGTGCCTACCTACGAGACAAGGAGATGAAATTGTCAAGTGTGCATCCAAATTTGAAAGCAAGTCAACTATTCCTCCTTCTCTCTCTTCCCCTTTGCGTCCCGTTTTTTGGGAAAAGAGTCTTCCTATTCTTACATTTAGTCAGTGCTACTCAGCGGTGTTTCAGGGAAAGAAGGAAAAAAAAATCACCTGCAACCATAACCACATTTGATCAGTTGTGACTCTAGAGATACAGTTCTTCCTAATCCCTGTGGGTGAGTAGATAAAGCCACAGGGCAATATTATTTTCTTACAGTTTATTAAGGAAGGAAATCAATAAATAACAATTAAATTCACTTTTTTTACTTTAAAATAATAATCTAGTGAACTAACACGAATACTCATATGGTCCTAGAATTTTTCCCAGAAATTACATTAAACTATAATATTTAAGGGTAAAAAAATTGGTTCTCATCCAAAACACACTACGAAATGGTTAGTCTACCATTTTGCCTGGAAACTTTTCAGTTGCTCTTACATCCAGGAAATTGCTTCTAATTTCAAGGCTGATTTTGTCTAACATCAACTTCCAACTATTAGATCTTGTTACACTTTGATCAGCAAAATTGAAAAGCATTCCATTATCTGTTTTTTTCTCTATGTATAGACAGATTTCTATAGGGATTTATAAATATTTCATACAACTCCTTGATCAAATGAACCTATTAAGGACTTTTTTTCAGCTACACATAATTTTTGGAGAACTACTTTGAAAAGTCTTCATTATTTCAACACTCTTCTCCATGTATGGATCCCGGGAGGAGACACAACAATCTTTAGCAGTTGGTTCATCAGTGTAACATGCAAATAGAAGCCTCAGTTTCCCTCTGCTCTGTGATATTCTTCTTTTTATTAATATAATAACATTTTGGCTACAAACAATAATCTGAGAACTAAGACAATTCTCTGTACTTGAATTTCAGTAGCTTTAGTCTGTTACCTTTGTTTCCTTGTCCCTTGGTAGTATGCAAACACATTCGTGATCTTTTAATCAATAAATTTTAATTCCATGACTCTATAATGTAATATAGATGATATACATATCAAATATGCATATCATATATACATATATGACAGTATAATATAACATAATTCCTAGTCTGTATGCCATCTGCAAACTTCTCCAGGATATTTTTAATGCCCTCATCCCAACAGTTGATGAAGAAATTAAGTAGGGACAAATAAAGTATTGGTGTCTAAAAATCCTACATTAATATATTTAATTATTTCTATATGTCATATTCAAAATTTATCAATGATCGCATTTCTAGTCCAGTCATCTCATGAGTTCCACTTATGTATTTTTTTTTTAATCAAAATGCATATCAAAAGCTCTGAAGAAATCCCTGTCTTTAATCATAACTATCATCACTTCCAGCTAGTCTCTAAAAACACCATGGAGTTTGTTTAAGGAGATGAAGTTCCACAAAACCTCTAATGACTAGTGCATATTAATCTTACATTTTGAATCTTAAATTAAACACCCCATTAGATATTCAGCTTTGAGCTCACACTAAATGATTCATAACTTCCCAGATATTTCTCACTACCTTTTTAAAGTATAGGAGTTGAATAAGCAATCTTCAGCTTTTGTTCAATATTGTCATCAGTTTTTCAGAGATGCTCACGTAATTTCTTTTAGGCTGTAGGTTATTTTAAAAAAGAGAAAAAAACCCTGGCAACTTAATTTTTTTTTCTAGTGGTACCCATTGTCTAGTTTGAAAATTTTGCTCTGTACTTGAAGAGAAATACAAACAGTAAATAGGCCTCAGCTGGGGATATGGTGTGTCTAATTCCCAGCAGACAGATTAAAAGGACATGCAAAAACAGCGTAGTTTACTGTTCAAAGTCATCTAGGATGTGGTATTATGTGTGAGACCAGCTGGAAAACAAACAGTTTCATTGGATCACTGAAAAAAAGGTGTTAAAATGAGATTTATTGTTACATACAATGAAAATTAATACTTTTCTCCTGAGGCGCTGAAATTCAAAGACACTAACTGTACTCTCATTTCCATTTTTATGGCTATAGCCTATTAAAGATTTTATTTGTGTTCATTGTTTAACAGAGGCATTAGGCGCTTAGTGCAGTTCCAAAACCCATATGGTATGTAGTGGCATTTGAAACATCCTAAGCCTACAGCTGGCCCTCAGAAGGGTATGATTATCCCATAAGCCCTTAGTCATGCCTGCCAACAGCATGCAGTATATCCACTTGTTACCAATTCATTATAATTTCAAAACTTTTGGTCCAGAATTTAGTACTTAGCACTGCATAGCTCACCACAGCCTTACTGAAAGGCAATGTGACTGAAAGGCTCTCTGCTCACAGCCATGAATATACTTCTCACATACTGTTCCGTTATTTTTTATGACTGTTGGAATGAGCAACACTTACTGAGTTAAGGCCAATATAAAGGTTCATACTGAAATCTTGAATGTTCTGGCATCGAATAAATTCTCATTGGTTTAATGATGTTTTTGGCACTAAGGTCCTGCCTGTCACTCCTTCTCTTCTCTTCTCTTCTCTTCTCTTCTCTTCTCTTCTCTTCCTTCTCTTCTCTTTTCTTCTCTTCTCTTTTCTTCTCTTCTCTTTTCTTCTCTTTTCTCTTCTCGTCTCATCTTCCTTTGTTTTGGTTTTGTTCTTTCTTTCCATCACTCCCTCTCTCCTTCTTCTCTGAATACTTTAGAAACTCATCTATTGCTCAGTTAACTGTCTGGCACAACAGCCCAGAGTTGGCTAATGTTGTCCTCATTTTCAAAAACAGTAAGAAGGAGGACCCTGGAAGATACAGGCTTGCTAAAATAATGGAAAAGGTAATCGAAAAACACCTGGAGGACAACACAGTCACTGATCACAGTCAGCACAGCTTCATGAGAGGAAAGTCCTGCTTGTTGAATCTGATTTACTTCTATTATTGACCCATCTACTTGATCTTGGAAAGCACGTAGATGTAATATTTTTATACTTTAGCAAACCTTTGGATACTCTTGCACTGAGTCCTTCTAGAACAAAACATCCAGCACACAGCTGGATAATCACCTTACCTGATCAGTGAGTAACTGGCTCACAGGTCAGGCACAAAGAGGCCTGTACTGAATGGGTTGATATCAGGCTAGCAACTGTCACTAGTGCGCTTCTGCAGGGCTCCATCCTCAGCCCAGTTCTCTTCAGCATTTTCTTTAATGCCTTGGACACAGGAACTGATCTGTTCACTCTCATGATCAATGACAGGACTCTAGGAAATGGCATGATGCTGTGTTGAGGGAGGTTTAGGTTGGATATCGGGAAAAGGTTTTTCACCCAGAGGGTGGCCGGGCACTGGAAGAGGCTTCCCAGGGAAGTGATCTAAACACCAGACCTGACAGAATTCAAGAAGTGTTTGGACAATGCTTTCAGGCACAGGGTGTGATCCTTGCAATGTCCTGTGCAAGGCCAGGAATGGGACTCTGTGAGAGAGAAATACAAAGCCTCATGTCTTCTTTCCAAATCAGCATATTCTATGATTCTATGATCCTAAAAAGTCATAGATCAGAAAGCAATATAGATTGTCTCAAATGTATATTTAAGAGATTTCTCTCCTCCAAATAAAATTAATCTTCATCATCACTTCTGTTTCTTAAGTCTTGTAAAAAATGTGTATGTTGCATACAGAAAAAGCAAGCATACTTTGGTCAAGACACGCTGTGCACACCAAAACAAGTAGCCTAATGAGAATTCAGGTCAGAAGTACCTCACTTTTCTATAGGTAAAAACTGCTGACACACAGGAGTCACCTTACCTTGAAGGACAGCACGTACTTTTGAAATGGGCACTATTCATACTAATCATTTATATATGTGAAAAGCTTTGCACTTGAGTGTCTGCCAATAAATGCTTAGGTTTTAGTTGAGCCACTGTATTTCTTCAGTCTTCTCATCTCTAGTAAGGATCCCTTCCCAAAGCAATATACATCTCCCCACAAATATATGTGGAATACTAATTTATTCTCACTTTACAATAAAAAAGCAACTAATGATAAGAAAGGTTTTATTGTGCATTTATGGCAAATATGTCAAATAAACTGGACAATAACAGAAGCAATGAAAAAGTAAAGTACTTCAGAGCTGGCCAGTAGAAGATATATGGGACATATGCTGAATATGATAGATAGTCCTGCTGCTAGACCCAGAGCACTGGGTGAATTGTCCTTACCTTTACAGCCTGTGGCCAATTTAACCAATGAGTCCAGAGCAGGTTGCAAAAAATTAATACTAAATTACTGAGCAGGTAATTAGTTCTTACTGAGATTTTTGCTGTTCTAATATGGTTTTTTTCTTACCCTGTGTTCTGGAAATTAGCTCATGAGATTGCACCTCATACAAACTCACCGAATCAACCCTTTAAAATATTGCAATAAATTTTGAGATGGATTAATATCTACTTATAAGCTGTCTGAAAATTAGGTATAGGGAAGAAACTGGACTCTTAGTTTCCTTCTGTTATCAAAGGAAGGGGTGAGTGATACATCTTTTTATGTTCTGCCTGTAGAATAATAACAATTATATAATAACAATTATTTCCTCTGAAAATATTTTCGTCTGTTCTCATTGTCTGGGATTGAATTTGAACCAATTTTGAATTTTCAGATTGTTGCATTGACTAAAATTAATTTCATTCATTAAGCACTGATTAATGAATGAATGATTAATTAAAAATAGATTCAGTAGTTGTGTGCCACTAGTGATCACAATATATTAACTACAGAGCAGGATGTAGTCTTGCAACTTAGCTACAGGATGAAAAGGATTTTAGAATCCAACAAACTTTTTCTCTCTTAATTTTGTATATTATATAGCTATTTTTTAAAACAAGATTTTAAAATATGTGAAACAGTTTTAAAAATCAAATTCTTTGCAATAAGAAAGAAAAATAGTAATTTAAAGATAGCACATGGGATTGCATACAATTTTTTCTGTAAAACTTAATTTTTTTTCTGTGTAGCAGACCAGATTAAATTACTGAGAACCACAATTTCTTTGAGATAACATTTAGATAAATACTGTTATTTGGAATTATTCTACCAAAGGAGGCACCTTAATGTTACAGCCAGTAAGTAAACTCATACAGAAGCATAACACAGCATGAGACAAGCATTTAGCTACTTTTATGAGTCATGATGCTCCTACGCCAATCATTCTCTGTGGCACCAGCCTGAAAGATGAACAGCAGAAACTAGCAAACTACTGCTTCTATGCATAAACAAATGATTATAGTCTTTCATTATTATTAATATCAAGGTAAAGTTGTACAATGATATGCAAAAAAAAAAAAAAAAAAAAAAAGGGGGGTAATTTTTATCTGCTTTAAATCTGCGGTTTATAAAATGCAGCTATAGTCTTACAAAGTCACAGAATCAGAGAATGGTTGAGGTTGGCAGGTGCTTCTGGAGATTATCTGGTCCAAATACCCTGTCCAAGAAGGGTAAACAACAGTCACTTCCCAGGACCATGTCTAGGTGGCTTTCAATTTCCAAGGATGGAAAGTCCATGTCCTCTGGGCACAACAACTTGCTATCCTCACAACAGAAGACCTTTTTTTCTTTTTTTTTTTTAGACAGGAACTCCTGTGTTTCTGTTTGTGCTCATTGCCTCTAGTTCTTTCATTGAGCTCCACTGGAAAGGGCCTAGCTTCAAAACTTTTACACCCTTTCTCCAGCTATTTACACACTTTATGGAGATCTCCCCTGAGTGTTCTCAAGGCCAGACAGCCCCAGCTCTGCCAGTTGTTCCTTTTGGTGAATTGCTGCTGACTTCTCACAATGGCTTCTTTGTCTTCATATGCCTGGAAACTGTCCCTAGGATTAGGTGCTCCCTCGCCTACCAGGAATCAAGGTGACACTGACAAGTCTGTAGTTTTCTGGGTCCTTCTTCTTGACCTTTTAGACAATAGGACTGACATTTTCTTTTCTCCAACCCTCAGTCACCCCCTTCAATTGCCATGATTTTTTCAAGAGAGTCAAGAGTAGCATGATTATTGATTATTGACATCTGCCAGTTCTGTCAGCACTTATAAGCTCAATTTGTTTAAATATTTTCTGACCTGATTCTCTTCCACCAAAGGGGATTGTGTGATAAGGTGTAGCTTACAGGCAGATAGGGTGCTTGACAATGTAGTAGGAGTCGCCAATTACCTGTTAAACTGGGCAGAAAAAAAACCTAATGTAGATCATTGTCCTCCAGGCAAAGGTAGGAAACCATGAAATGAAAAATGTTGAAATACAGGAAAGGAAATATTGTTACTGCATGTTTTGCAATACTTTAGCCACCTGTGGATTTCAAAATGAGCATTTATTTTTAAAGAAGAGGTAAAACAAAAAATTCACTAGGTACAGTGTGTTAGAAATATTTACTAAAATTATCCCTGAAATAGGAGAACTAGGCAAGCATACAGATAATCACAGAATACCAGGTTGGAGGGGACTTCAACGATCATCTGGTCCAACTTTTCTTGGCAAAAACAAGGTCTAGACAAGGTGGCCCAGCACTCTGTACAGCTAGATCGTAAAAAAGTCCAGTGCTGGAGAGCCCACCACCTCCCCTGGGAGATTATTTCAGTGGCTGATTGTTCTCATTGTGAAAATTTTTGTCTTGTGTTTGATTGGAATTTCCCGAGGATGAGCTAGTACCCATTACCCCTCGTCTTCACCATGTGACTCCTTGGAAAAAGGAAGTCTCCATCTCCTCTACAGCCACCATTTACATACAGGAACATAATTATAAGGTCTTCCCTAAGACTTCTCTTCACCAGGACAAACAAACCCAGCTCTCAGCCTTCCCTTGGATAGCAGGTTTCCCAGTTCTTTTATCATCTTTGTGGTTCTTCTTTTGACCCTTTTCAGCCTATCCACAAAATGTAAAGGAGTTACAGGAGTTACCATTATAACTCAGTGCTTTGAAACTGAGCATACATAGTGTCATGTGTGGGTAGCTTCAGTCAATATTTCTATTTTGGACAAAAAACATATTTACAATTAATTTCCATTAATGTATGGAAATATGGATGCTTCCCTGGCTTAGGCCTGACAACCTTAGAGAAAAATTGCTTAGTTTACTTTACTTAGGACTGTGTACTTTTCCTTTCTCCAAGTAGTTTTGTCCAGCTTGGAAACACACTGCTTGTCAGAGGCAGTCTGTACACATATGGGAAACACCCACAAGATTTGTACAATGTCAGTAATTCAGAATAGAAAAGAATGTCTGCCTCATTGTCTTGGAGAATAAAAGATATCAAAGCATTTATAGCAAATAGAGAGATTAGCCAAGAAGTTTTCCTTGCTTCTTCAGAGTACTCTTAATTTGCAGGTGGACATTGGAAAGAAGTACAGACTGAAAACTGTGAGTTGCAGAGATAGAAGCACTTGGACGCACTTCACAGCTTTTACAGATACTTCGAAATTGAACACATATCTGACCTTTCTATCTCAAGTGTACATAAATAGCCTCAAGACTATGTTTTTGCATGACAAAGTCTAGGGCCATGTCACATGCCAGGGTCTAAGGTTTGCTGGGGAACAACTCACATCATATATAGATAAATATTACTTCAGCCTTTAGCTATGCTAGCGCAAAAAGACCTGGCCAGCACAAGAAGAATCTATTGCTAACTTTATTTATTATATCATAAAAACTATCACTTTTTTCAGCTATAATTTATAATACTGAACTAATTTTTTTTCAAGATAGTTGATTATTAAGACATAGCTGAAGATGGTTTTTTTTTTGGTCTAGGAAATATATTGCATCCTATCTATGCCAAAACAAAGACACTAATGGATTATTAAAAAAGACATGTACATGTCCAATTTAAAAAATGAATTCTTCAAGGGCAGTACGCAAGCTGCTTTCATGGTGTTAAATGGACTAGTGGAAGAAGTTGACCAATATCTATTTTTGTGCAGAATAAATGCATGGTTTCAAGCCAAGGAAGTGCCTTTAGGACAAACTGAGACAGTTGCTGCTGATTCCAAGGTCAAAATATGGCTCAGTAAACCATTTATCAGAGTGAGTGTTGAGCAGGGGACTTAGTTCTGTAAGCAGGAGCTGGATGTCTGAAATACATCTGAAAATTCCTCTTGTGAATGTCAATGTCTTAAATCAGATACACAGACTCCAGTAAGATGCAGAGGAACATCTGGCAATTATGAAAGGAGTCTTTAAAAAACAGTTGAGTAAGGAATTGTATAAACTAGCTGAGAGACCAAAGAAAGGAAAGATTTAGATTAGATTACAAAAATAGGAGAGAATGCACAGTTCCAAATTTTCTTCTGCCATTAACTTTTGTATATTTGCATGTTCTTCAGTTCTTATAAGTACACCACTCTCTCTATTTCTTCCAGAGTGTAGGTGTACACAGAAGCACATATGCATAAGAACACACAGACATAGAGATTTTTTAAAAAAAATGTCTTTTATAAAGCTTACATTGGTCTTTTCCTTTGTCTAGCTCTTTCCTAGTGTAGTCTTTCATATTCTCTTACCAAAAGAAAGTGAATAATACTTACTTTTCTCTGTGAAGATAATTTTTCATTTAATTTTTTATTGTTGTTATTTCTTTGTAACATCACCAGTCTTTAAGAAATGTTCACAGTTTGGAATAGATTAATGTACTGTCTTGAAGCCTTTCTAATTCTTATAACTAGGATTCTTTGCCGATGAGATATTTGCACTAAACACCAATCTTTTCGATGTTATTCCAACACTAGATGAATGTCAGTCCCATCTTCGTTGCAATGGTGAGCAAATGACAGGTTAGCATTTATGAAACACTGCCCTCTTGTGCTTCAGTAAAATGAGATTACAAAGAGAAATAGGTGTGGATTTTCTTCTCTCTCTCTCTCTCTTTTTTTTTTTTTTCTTTTTTGCTTGATTTGGTTTGATTTGGTTTTGATTTTGCTTTGTAGTTACAAGTAAAAAGTATGATCATATATTTAGCATACATTTTGTTGGACTAGAGCAGCTTGCTTCTTCCTTTGACAATTTTATCTCTTTCTTTTGTAGGCAAAAGAACATGAGATGTTTGCTCATTTTTTTTACTAGCAGTGGATGAGTAGGAGAAGAAAAATAAATTCTCAGAATAGAATTGGCAAGATGAAAAATTATATAGCTAGGAGATGTGCATGCAACTACAGATTAAATAAATATATGCAAACACACTAAAATAGAGAACACAAAAGGAAAAATAGGGTGACAATTTTTCAATAAAGCCCAACTTGATATTTTATTGTGGCGAGCAGTGTCCCAGTGGCACATTAGAGATCATGTAAATACATCTGTCTGATAACTAAATTAATAAATAATTCCATAAAGAAAAAAAAATAACATTTATATATAACTGAGGGGTTTTTCTGAGTATAGTAAGATGGTGGCTACAAAACTGAAAACAAGGGAGACATTGGAGGAGATCTTCCACATGCCAAACTTGCTTCCAACAAACCTTCACTTCAGGACTTGCTAAAAGCTATGAGTGAAGTGAGCAGAGATTGACACCTCCTCAGGACCAGAACTTTCAACAAGGTATTGTAAGATCCGTAAGTCTTAGAAGATTTGTAAGTCTTACAATCAGCTTGCTTGTAGCAAAACCTTGCAAATTATATAAAGACACTTGTAAATTATATAAAGACATTAAACTTAAAAGCTGATGTTTCAGTATTTATATTGCTGGCAGAAAAGCCACTTATCAAAAAAAAAACAAACTTTCTGAAACCAAAACTCTTACAAGACTGCTACTGCTGCTGCCCTTGGCTTGACTCATACAGTCAGGTTTGAGGGCATAAAAAAAAGAAAGGGAATCAACAGCATTTTTCTAGTTTTCAAAAGCTCATGTGATCAATTTGCAGCCATAGCTGTTCTTCACAGGTTGGTTTATCACACATGGATAGTGAAATTAAAAACTGAAGAAAAAGTTCTAGCATTTACAAGGCAGTTAGATAAGACAGAATTGCTTACTGCATATTAAATGTGTAACATTTATTTTTCCCATTGCAATCACTGTATCTGTTTCATCACAGCATGTTTCCTTGTGCTATCTCTCACAAAGCAGTGAGCTTCCATTAAATACTTAATTTCTGTGTTAAACTAAACCCATGATCCTGCCTGGCATGAGAGTTTTTCACATGATGCACTTAATCTTCTTGAGTTTGAGAATTTTCCATTGGAAATCCAGCAGTGAAAGCAATATAGCACTTTCAGTGGCATTTGTTAACTTCAGTCTCCATCCTCAGACCTATTTAGAAGTCATTTGCCTATGACGTGTTCCATATTTTTTGCAATGTCTGGACTCTGACATGACCTTTCCATAACACAGAGAGCATCATCCCCTTCCTTGGGTTACATTTGGCCATTACGCCAAACACAGTTTTTCAGTGCCTTGTACATCTGAAATTCTACCTCTTCTAAATCTAAAGAGGAGATGGGGAAAGACTGGAGTCTGTGTTCAAACTTTCTCATTGCTAACAAGAGGAAGAAAAATGCTTGTTCAGGCATGTAGCTGATGATCTGCACACCTGAATGATCTGATCTGTGTCTACTTAAAAAAGTATATAAGTCTTCATGTTGCAACCCATGATCCTAAATCCTTGACCAGCCTATTGGAGTGCGCTAGGGTTTCTGCTCCTTGCATGTGCTTAGAGATGCTTTCAAGAAAGAGCCAAGCATATGAGAATATGACAAGGTAAAAATTGTTAATCTGATACAGAGTTGGGATGTGTGCTGTTTCATATATGGACAGGACCCAACTACAAGCTGCAATGTAAGTTAGACTCACTTTTCTGTGTTACTCCAACTACTCCTACTGTTAATCTAAGTTTTAGCAAGTGATGATGAAGAAAAAATTTTTTTCAAGCTTCCCTTGAAAGATTTTTGTCCTTCCCCCAGAATTCTTTGGATGTTTCCCAAGGAGAAAGAGGTTCTAATTTAGTCAGATCAGTATCACTTTCTTCATTCATTTGCTGTAAATGTGAAAGATTTCTAATTGTTTATAGGAAGCAAACAGCTTCATGGATTAGCATAAAATATTTCTGAAAATATTCCATTTGGCAATATATATCACTCCAATGCTGTTTTTTAGAAAAGCTCTTTTCAAAATTTTCAGCTGGTAAGTATTTGTGAGGGAGAATGTTACTGTGTTGAGAGACAGTCAGTTTCTGAGTGAGTCATTAGTTGTCCTGTCATGGTTAAGAGAAGGGCAGCATTGTATCCCTAAAATATAGTAGTGACAGCAGTGCAGTAAGGATATTTTTACTAGAATGGACTGATCTTAGGTGCTGATTTTAGATGCTTTTGAATAGAAAAAGCTACAAATTAAAATTAGCAAAGTTCAAGTGGAGAAGAAGTATGGAGACAAGGGCTATGGATGGAATTATCAGTGCCTTCTTTCAAGAAGCTAGGGAAATCCTCCTTTTGCTTGGCATGGCTATAATAACATTGGATAGAACTGCAATGCTTGTATTTATATGATAGATCTGTGCTCATCTGTACAAGTAGTTGTCAAGCAAGAAGGAACAAAAAAGTCTGTGTTTTCCTCAGATCTCTCAATCAAATCACACAGATGTTAGCAAAACAGTGGATGGAATCTTTCCACAATCAACAGATACATAAGGCAAAGTACTTGAGAGTTGTACTTTCTTCAAAAGCATCTGGGCTGTTTGAAAAGTTGATCACGGCATGAATTTACAGTGTGGGGTTATGAGGATTCTAATCACTCCCAGGAATGACTGGAGAAAATGGTGACTCCTCAGCTATGTCACCCCACAACAGGAACCTTTCTAGTCATAAGCTCTGACCCAGGGATCTGGCCCTATCACTCACAGTTCCACACCAGGACACCTTAATAGTCCTAGATCATAAGGGTGTCCTTCTGCTCCTGGGCTGAACACTCTGTATGACATATATGTGACCCACTTAAGATCTACAAGTTCAATTCCAGCATGCTTAATTCTGTGAGACACAAATATTGGAAAATGTGATGCCTAATATACAGAAAGACTCCTCACATCTTTTAAATAAAACGAGCAAGTTAAAATTTCATTGATGAAGTCTCTACTGTTGGCTGCTGTTTCGCCCTGTATCCTAAAGTCATTTTGTTATAAAGGTTCTCCACACACTTACAAATAAAATCAATACTTTATTAACTAAGTCTTTCTCAACAAATTAAATAATCTCCCTAATAAAACTCTTGAGTAGCTGAGTAACAAGACTTCCCAAGTGAGCCACTGACTTCAGACCCATGGTATGTGGTACCCATAGGGAAAATAGGCAGTAGGACAAGAGGAGAAGGGTGTACATGGAGACACACCTGTTAATTCCTCTTATTTTCTCCAGCTGTTAAGAGAGCCTTTCAATCTCATGCCAGATGTCTGTGCTACCTGTGGTATGCACCAAAAATTACATGTGTGTGACTCTACCTTAGTAATTTCCAGATATTCATGTCTATCTGATACCTTATATGTGATAAGACACTAAAGGTTTTTCCTGTAAATCAAAAGCATTTTGCAGTTCTTCAGACTGGGGAAAAAAATCAGAATCACTACTTGAACTTTGTGTAAGAGGTGGAGCATCTCCTCAGGTACAAAATTACTTACTAGTAAAGATCCAAGAAAAAATTCACAGTGAGGAAGAATACTACTTCTGTTATTTGTTTTCCTGGAGACATTCACACCACTATTCCACACTTGTACACTTAAGCCACTACTTTCAGGTACACTGCCTTTTTAGAACAGTCATTTCCTCCAATTCTTCCTATCTGGACTGAGACTTCCATATTCAATGAACTCTTCCTTCTCTTGTTCATGGTCTGGAAGAAAATGGCTGAGCTTCAGAAAGGCTCTACATTTCTTCAGAAAAAGTATTGAGCTTCTAAATTTTCCTATTTCAAACTTACAATATTTGAAGAAGGTTTGTAAACAGGCTAAGCCTACAGCAATTATAATGTTTTGAGATTTTGGTTTTAGAGCTCTGGGGCATTCATTGCTTCCTAGCTACAGGAATGGACATATCCTACTATAAGAAAATAAGAGGAATGCAAGATATGTCTTCCTGTAATATGTGTTTCTGAACATCTGGAGGAAACAGTTCTCCTTTCAGAGAAAAAAATTCTTTTTTTCCCGTAAGAATACTAAAAAAGCAAGGAAAGGAGGTGCAAGGACTAGCTACTGATACTCCCCAGATTCATTCACTATAACTTTGTAGGATATTATATATCTTAGGTCATCATCTAATCAATTATGCTATATAAATTCTATTTTGTATCAGATGAGAAATATGAGAAAACATTACTTTGAGTTAATTGTGAGCAAAAAGTTCATCTCTGTTGAGAAAAATCTAAAAAATGTAAATGAATTTTATGTGGTTCCTTGCCAGAGGCAAGGAGATAGTAAGAAATTTGTTGATAGGCAGGAGAAATACAGAATGTATTCCATGTTTCTGAAATGCACAGGATATATGAAATGCTAATATGAAATGCTAAATGGGACAATGAAGGTGGCTCCTTATCCTAGAATCCTAGAAGGGTTTGTGTTAGAAAGGACCTTAAAGATCATCTGGTTCCAACCCCTCTGCTGTGGGTGGAGACACCTTCCATTAGGCCAGATTGCTCAGAGACCCATCCAGCATGGCCTTGAACACCTCCAGGGATGGGAACTCCAGATTTTCCCTTGGCTAAAGTTGTAGCCCTATTGAGCAGCAAGTCCACTATTGTCATTGCCAGTGAGATGACACAGTTTTTGTGTGAAATTTAGAGGCCTCAGAACTGAGGCTTGTTGGTTTTGTCACCAGTCTCAATTCGTTGTGAGAACGTGCTGATCTTTGGTAGCAAATGTCTTCTGTTACGATGTGGACTACAAGCCAGGAATAAAAGCAGGGGAAAAAAACATCTGAGTGCACATTTTGGATTACTTAACAGTCACTTTTTTAAAGATCACCCGTCATATCATCTGACTTATATTTGACTGAGGCATAATATTGTTACAGCCCTAGACTATGCTTGTCAGAACCAGCAAGTACACAAAGAATACCACTAACCATTAAAGTTACTTGTGATAATACCTTCACTCAAAAAAAAAAAGAAAAGAAAAGTGACAGCAGTAAATGAAAAGCTGGTCTAGGAAAATAAATTCTTTATTCTTAATAGCATTTACTTCAGATTTTTCAGCTACAAGAGCTGATTACAAATGTGAAGTTTGTTGTCAGTCTTTCATGTGTGCAGCATGAGTAGGTAACAGGATATTGTGTACTCAATGCAATGAAGCTAGGAAGGAAAAAATCTATACAAGGTAATTGATGTAATGCAGAGCACTTGACCATTAACAAATGTATAAAAGGTAACTGAGACATTATAAAGGAAATAAATTATTCCAAAATTAGGATTTTCAGATCTTAAATCTAGTAGCCTTGAAACAAAAATATGAAAATTATCCAGGATATTCTCATGAAGAAATCAGTCTTGAGATATATAAAACACAAATTGAACACAACTACAGAATTTTTAATCAAGGTTTCCCTCTCTCTTTTCTTTTGTGTGCGTCATGCCCTATAAAAAATAATTTCTGAAGAAACATTTCATGAAAGACATCAAACATATAAGCAATCAGACCTGCCAGGAAAAGAAATGAAGATGAGATTGGGACAAGTTGGAATCTCATTAGAATTCCTGCCTGGGAGCTTATTGTTAACCTATTTTCCTTCTCCTTTCAGAAGCCATTATTTGTGTCAGTTAGAAGAATAAAAAGAAGCAAAAAAGGGAGACAAAATGAAGGTCTTCTTAACCTTTAAATCACACCTAACCTATGTAAGTAGTTTTACTTGTGGGAGACACTGATGCTACTGATGCTATAATCATCTTTATCTGGAAGCACAAGTGCAAAATTAATGTGACAAGAAAATTGTAAAATGAGGCATATTGTTACTATATCTAAAACTGCTCAGATTTATGTGAAGCATATAAATAGAACTGCTTCAACAAAGGTTTTTATAAATTCTGATCTCATCCACAGACTATGGTGTTGCCTTTCACTATGTGATAACTGAAATAATGTAAATCATTGAAAGCACAGCTCATGGATAATGTGAGAAACACAGTTATTGTTAGAGATTACAAAAATTCTTCCTCGCTCACAAACTTATAATTCATTTTTTAGCACAACTTTTGAAATTAATAAGCCAAGTGAGCAAATATGACATTATATGGGGTGGCATTACTACATTTTTCAGTACTTTCTGCCGTTGTTTTGTTACCTCAACATTCATTCCTAAGTAAGAAATTTCAAAGTAAACCCTATCAAAAAATTTTGTCCAGTATGTGATAATTTCATTTTGATAAAAAGCATAGGAAAAGAAAACAACTTTATTGTCATTCAACAGATGCCCAGAAGAGATATAATAAAAAGCTGTGTCTCAGCTATCACAAATAGTTTTTCCTCACGCCCATATATATATGTTTTACATAGTCAACATTCTTGCTTTCTTTGGTCAAGAAGTAAAGAGGTAGAAAATGGGGCTTAATTTCTCTGAAAAGCTAGAAAACTATTAGGATTTCGGTGGTCTAGATCAGCTTGCTCAATATTGACTTTATGTGCTATTATACACATCTTTTATTCCCATTAGTAGATGTACTCTTGGCAAATTATTGCTGTAGCAGGCAAGTCAGTAGGAGCAAAGATTCTAGGTAGAAAGAAATATTAATAGAAATATTAAACATTCTTCATACAGATACATTGAAATTTATTGGAGTGACAGGAATTTATTCTTAAAGGAATGACAGACAACTTTTTTCTTGGGCTACTTCTCACCATCTGAGTGATAAAAAAACCCAAGGGGCCATATAAATGAAAACATATGAGAATTACATGGTCTTTATTCAGGAGTAGAAAACAGAAGGCTGGTTGCATAGTAAAGTATTTCTTACTCAGCAAATCTCCAAAGATGCAGATTCTCACAACTGATCTGCCAATTTTCACAGCATCTTGGCAGTAACATTTGCACATCTATCATTTGCATTTTCTGCTACCAGTTCTTGATGTCTGATAAACACAGCTTAAGTCACATTATCATTACAGTGCCGTATTCATCAACAGCAATCTTCATTATATTTCTCTGTTATAGAAAAGTACAATTTGGGGGTATATAAGCAATTGAAATTGAAGGAAACAGTGACAGTTTTCTATTCTAAGGTTGCTGAGCCCACAGTCCACAGTCACTCTCACTGCAGCTTTCTTTCCTCTCTGTGGTGTTCATGACTATACATATTTCTCATCTAAGTTTTCTTTCTGAAACATTATGCTTCTGAAAAACATATTTTTGTGCTATCATGGCTCTCAGATACAAGGTGTTATTTATCTGGAGTAACTAAAGAGAATACTCACTGCCTTGCAAATTTTTAAAAGTCTAGGATGTCAACAGTGTTGACATGGAATTACTCCACTCATAATTCTTTACTCTGATAATTCTTCACTTTTAGAAGGAAAATTAATTACCTATTGATCTACATCAAACATAATCAAATCTGGAAAAAGTAGAACATGTAATCTGTGCTCCTGATATGCAATGAAAGTGCTCAAAAAAGAAAAAAGGATAAAAAATTGCTGAACTTTGGGGCTTGTCATGATGAATTATAATCCATTATCTAGTCCCATTACTTAGCTGACATAAGTTAATATTTGCAAAAAGACAGAGACTTCTAATCTCTGATTGAACATTATGGACAGAAAATATATTTGGAGATTTGATGACAGCTGCTGTAGATAGTGTTCTTTAGTTGGCATGGTGTTCTTTCAGTGAGTCTACACCACAGTGGATACAGTGTAAATAAATGTACTGGCAATAAATGGGTCAAATGTTGACATCACTGTAATTATGACATCATGAATATTAATCAAACCTTACAGCCTGAGTATTTACTCAGGTTCTCAGGACATAATGGCAGCTACGTACAAATTTTAACAGAATTCAGTAGTCTAGAATTAATATAGCTGCATGATTACCATCTTGGTCTTGGTCATGGCTGCTATATTTTATCACTCATTTTGGAATCATCATCACTGATGTATACTGAATGCTAAACTGAAATTTCTATGCCATTTGTCAATGGGGAATAACTATTGATCACATTTAAGAATGCTGAGATCTTCACAATCAAGGTCAGTCAACTCCTAGATAAATGTGGGCATTCACATGAATCTTTTGAAAGAAGCAGTTCCCTTCTCATGTACAGTGTCACTTTTAAGTGCTTTCCTCTTTACTGGATTCATCTCTGGCAACAGCTCAGTCAAAATAGAACCATGAAGATACAGACTGCTGATTTGCAGGAAATATGCCATACAAAATCAATCTTCTGGGCTAAAACTCTCAGTACACATCCTTTTTTGGACTAATTGGAAATGTATCTACCACTGACTTCACCGAGGGCAAGTCCTGCCTGACCAACTTAGTAGCGTTCTATGATGTGTGACTACATCTGTGGACAAAGAAAGAGCTACAGATGTGATTTGCTTGCACATCTGTAAGGCCTTTAACACAGGTGGTGAGAACGTCCTTCTCACTAAATTGGAGAGGTGTGGAGTTGATGATTTATCGATCATTTGGTGGATAATGAATTGACTGGCTGGCTGCATCCTGGGTGTAATGGTCAGCAACTCAATATGCAGAGATCAGCGATGGGTAGTGGTGCCCCTTGGGGGTCTGTACTGGGACTGGTATTATTTAATGTTTTAATCAATTGCATAGGCAGTGGGATTGAGTGCACCCTCAGCAGCTTTGTAGGTGACAGAGTGTTGTAGTTGACATAGATAGATAGATAGATAGATAGATAGATAGATAGACAGACAGAGACTAGATACAAGGAAGAAGTATTTCCCATTGTGGATATCAAAGCACAGGAATAGGTTGCCCAGAGAGGTGGTAGATACTCAATCCCTTCAAACATTCAAGGTCAGATTAGATGGATCCCTGAGCAATCTGGTCTTGATTAAGATGACTGCTCACTGCAGATGACTTTGACTAGATGACCTTTAAAGGTCGCTTCTAACTCAAACTAGTACATGATTCTATGAAGAATCAACTTGGACAATCAAGCTGGCCTTCAGTTGAAAGAGGATAGGTTTAGATTAGGTATTAGTACAAAATTCTTTAAGGGTGGTGAGACACTGGAACAAGTTGCCCAGAGAGCTTGTGGATGCCCATCCCAGGAAGTGTTTAAGACCAGGCTGGATGGAATTCTGAGAAACCCAGTCTAGTGGCATATGTCCCTGCCCATGCAAGAGAGATTGAAACCAGATCTTTAAGGTTGCTTCCAACCCAAGCCATTCTGTGATTCTATTCTATGATTCCATAATCAGAAACATAGTCGAAAATCCTTCCATGGATGTTGAGATGATGAAAAAGGATGGGTTTATAATTCCTAGTGCAACAACCTTATTTGAAATTTAGGAATTTAGCTGTGTTGTCAAATCACTTTTCTTTTAGTTTTCTCTTATATTGAAAGTTATGTATGAAGACCTTGATTTTCTCAGAAAAAAAAGTCAGAAAACCCGAAGAACACACAGAGCAGAAAAAAAAGGAAATTACTGAGAGAATCCTGTTGTGCAAAATGCATTTGAAGATATTGAGAAAAATATATGTATTAAAAATTAACCAATTCTTACAGTTCCATGATTTTTTGAAGAGAGTCTAAATCTAGCTGAAAGAATTTAATTCAAGTTTCTAAATGTTTTGGTTCCATTTACATGCAAGATGGATCCGTGTCATGCTACTTGCTAAATAAAGAAAAATTACTCATTTCCTTAACCAGAGGGGTTTCCAGTAAAGCTAAATCCTGAGACTATCATAGTTCAATAAGCAAAACAAAAGCATAATAGCATTTTTTTTAACCTATACATCACTGAGGAATAAAATTCCATGCAGATGTTTAATGGTGGAAGGAAAAATGAAAACTGTGAAGGGTTTCAGTGATAGCTTTGATTGAAATAAAAACTAGCTTTGATATAAAAAGTATTTTTTCCCTTTTGTTTATTAGTGGCCATAACAATTTGTTATGTAATTCCATTATACATTTCTTAATTATGTGGAAGCCACACAAATGTCTTTGCTGCTGCCCATATATAGTTAAAAAGCAAAAGCATTTGGACCATATTAGGCTAATTTTGCTAGACAGATTCAGTTCATGCTTCAGCTGTCAGAACAACTGCTGCCTTCATACTGCTAGTGATTTTGACATTCCTTCGAGCAACTGAAATATCACAGATTCAAGGAAGGCTAGATAATGGTGGTGCTTTATTCAGAGTCATTTTCAAGTGTGAGGTTAGCTTATCAAAATGTTTGTACTGAAGAATTTTCAGGTTTTCCCAGGCATCAAAATTTTTTGACTACTGTTGTACAACACAGGAAATCGATGATTAAATTAAATTATTCTGCAGATATATATATGAGTTTAAACTAATGCATATAAATTGTACATCTTTGAACAACCTGCACTATTACCTTCATGTCATCAAACAAAAAGTATTGCCTTCTACCTTTGCCACAAACACAATGAATTATCTTAGCCAGATCCCATCTCCCCAGAAAAGACCAAGATACAGAACATAGTAGATAGTTGATCTGCTGTTGCAGTACACAGCAGGTTTACTGCCTGTGAAACAGACATGAGCATAGAATTTATGTTTCCTAACTTCCCTACTTCAGTTCACAAAAATGAATGGTCTTCTGCGGAAGCAATATTACTAAGAAAACTTCCCTTGTAGGAGTCACAGTTTGACTGTGTCAGAATTTGTAAACTGTATAATGAATGAGACAAGTCATATGACAGTTATTTTTTAAACCCTTCTCCCAGTACATTCATTTATAAATGTGCTGAAGTTGTCTTTTTTTTTCTTTTTTTTTCCAGCCTTATAGTGCCCTTTAAATTATATCTCTGACCTTCAAAGTTTCTGCTCTGTCTCTGCTGTTCACCCATTCTTAACCTTAAATATACTATAACTGCTCTCGTGACACTGCTGTAATCTGCCTGAAAAGCTGCTATCAATTTGGGTGAAATTTCCTCACATGGAGAATGCACATGAACATGTCTTGGGGGCAGGTGAATCTGGACTTTAAACATGCTCAATATTATTAAGCAGTTTTACACATAAGTCTAGTGGCTACCTTTTCCTCACATAACAATTAGGTTAGAAAAATAAAGAAGTTTCTTATTGAATTTAGTCTACAAAATGTCAAGAAGTTAGCCAAAATGGAATTAGAAAAATTTCCTGTAGCTCATTGGTCTATGTGTTAGATTTGCATTTACTGATGTGACCTTTCTCAGCGAAAAGTGAGTTGGACTTCGGTGTAAAAACTTACAAAGCTTGTTTTCAAGTTCGAGTCCTTACTGGTGTCCATGCAGAATGTCCAAATACATAACTACTGTATCTCCAGTGTACCTACTAGTCTCGGATGTCTTTGTTGCCTTTAGGCAAGAAAGTGTTTTTGTTTGGTTTTTTTTAACTCTATATTTATATGGCTATGTAATAAAGTGGAAAGCCTTCCAGTTGATGATACCTTACTTTTTTGACATATGCCTATCAGCAAGGGCAGGCATAACTTTGCATGTTACATGGAAAAAAAGACCTTTCATGACTTGATTTTATTTTTCCTAGAAGAATTTCTAGAAGTCAGTATTAGCTCTGAGACTAGCTTCCAAATAAATAACACCCACATCATGTATTCTGTGGTAAATATCAGATGATACAAATTATTGTTAAATAATTTTTCAAATAAATATCTATTTTTTTATTATTTTCTAAAGACATACATTTGAATAATCCATCAAAAATCTTACATTTCTTACAAAGTGAGCATCAGTTTAGGTTATATTTCTGTTGTTCTTGAAGCTTGAAAAGGTGAAACCTCAGTGATTCATTTAATAACCACGCTACTCACACTAAGTTGCTCCCAGAGGAGGTATGCTAAAGAGAGTTACATGTCAGACCCAGATCATAAAAGGAAAATTATCTCTGCAATTGTTGTCGCATGCATGCAGGTTCTAGGTTTCTGCCTGAGAAAAGTATCACCTTCTAGGGGTTGTAACGTCAGAGCACTCTTAGATCCTGGTACTTCAGTTGGCCAGAAAATCCAAAGCATTTTCCCAGATATCTGGGTTAATGGCAGACAAGGAAGAAGTGTGAGACAAGATGAAACCAGAACTCTCTTCAGAGCTATCGAGAGATTCCTGATCTCTTAAAGAGTTGACATCCATATTTTCAAAAAATAAATATATTCACAACTGCAAATGAGATTACTGAAGGCACCTTTGACCATACTTAATGCTGTAAAAACTAGTACACCATGAAAAAATAATTTTCTTAGTTTATTAAAATTCCAGACAATTCAATAATTTTTTGTATTTGCCACCAATTCACTAATGTAGGATGTCAATGCTCCACCAGAGAGCTATGAAGATTATGTTTCAGTTGTGTGGAAGTACTAAGAAAAACAACTATTAAAATCTGTAACAAAGTGAGTTACTACTTTGAAGATATTAAAATATCTATGAGGAAGTAAATATTTGCCATCCAAACTATAGTTTGAATAGCATGAAAAATATAACCCAAGATGAAAAGGTGAAAACACACAGGCAGAAAGACAAAATATAATTAGATTAATTTATTCCAGGCACTCAATAAAACAGGATTCCTTGGGAAGTAAATTGCACTTACACTGTTACAACTACTAGCCCACTAAGTGTGTTCTAACTTCTGAGACCCTCATCTCCAATCTCATTATTTTTCAAAACCATAATTCAAAATCATTGCACTTTTGGAATGTAAAATTCAGGAAGTTCTATAGACTCATATATTCATATATATATATATACACACACATATATATTGTGTATAAAATTACTTGAAATCCCAGAATAACAGAATGGTTTGGGTTAGAAGGGACCTTAAAGACCATCTAATTCCTTGCCATGGGCAGGGACACCTTCCACCAGACCAAGCTGCTCAGCTCCAGGGACAAGGCATCCACAACTTCTCTGGAAAACATGTTCCAATGCCTCACCACCTTCCCAGTGAAAAAACTTTTTCCTAATATCCAATCTAAACCTAACCTCCTTCGGGTTAAAGCCATTCCTCCTTGGAATGGGAGTGTGTCCCATCACTATGCACTCTTGCAGAAAGTCCCTCTGCAGCTCTCTTGCAGGCCCCCTTTAGGTACTGGAAGGTGCTAAAAAAGCCTCCATGGATCCCTCTCTTCTCCAGGCTGACTAACTCCAGCTCTCTCAGCCTGTCATAGGAGAGGTGCCACCTGATCATCTTCAAAGCCTCTAACAGGCCAATGTCGTTTCTGTTCCAGGGACCCCCGAGCTGGACACAGCACTCTGGGTGTGGTCTCACCAGAGCAGAGCAGAGGGGCAGAATCACCTCCCTTGATCTGTTGGCCACGCTGCTTTTGACAGGAAAACCCAGATCATACTCATCTACCATTTTCTTAGAGTAAATAAATTTTTTGTTCCAAAAATATATAGTAGTGTAGTTCATACTTTTATAATAGTCTGGGTTGTTCTTTTAATGAAATATATGTGAGATTCAAAAATCAGGAAATTAAAAATTTTTGGGAGAATTTGTCGAAAATTGTGGATTTGTTAAGAACTATGAAAACATACTTCATTTACTTACTGTTAGTAGGATTCAGTAAGCTTTCTCCGGGAAAGTCAGCCCCAAAATAAGGATTTTGAAAAGCCTGCATAGCCTCTCAATTAAACCAATCTGTGTTAGCAGTAACTAAAAAAATTTAAGAGCCACTTTCATTGAGCACTCTAATGTGTGGGCAGTGCTGGTTCTCATGCGAAAACCAAATGAATCACAGAAAAAAACCCTACCTAACCCAATCACCCAACCTTTAAAAAAAATCTGAGTTATAATCACGGGGTTTTATACAGCTTAAGTGATAAATTATTTCATTGTTGTAGACTTTATTTGATTTGCACTAATAATCTAAGACATTTATTGGCTTTAGTTCTACATAAGTTGGGGGGAATTGTTTAAGTTATCGCTTGATCAAAGCAAACACTCTCTTAAGATAAAAATTCTATCATATACATATATAATTAAAAATTACTGCAGAGCACGGTTTTGAAAAAATATCATATCCATTTTATTTTGCTTGAGCATACAATTGCCTTAGAAACTAAATTATACTGTTTGCAAGAGAGTCACAAGCTCATAAATGAGAGAAGTTAGAAACTGAGAATTCAATGAAAACTCAAAACATTTTTCTAAGTACAGGAATAATTCCAGTGCCTTAAGGAAAATTCTATTTTCCCTAAGTATATGCTAATAGCTATGTCTGCACCTGTGTTTCTGTGAGCTTATAAGGTCTGGATGCTCACTCTCTCATACTATCAGTCACCATAGTAACTTTTACTGATTTCTAAAACCTTTGAGAAAACCAAAAAAGAAGTCGAATATATTCCAATTTCCTGTTCTCAAATTCAAGTTTCTTGGTACTTGAAAGGGGAGAGTTCTGAAACACTAGAACAGTTCAAATGTTTTTACACACCAAATAAGCTTCCTACCAGGTTTGTAGTCAGGAAAAATGCCTTTTCCACAGGTAACAGAATGATCCCTTTGTGTACTTTTTCCCATCCCTTTGTAGGACAGGTCATATTTGACATGACCCAGATGCTCAATCATGCAGATTCCTTGACACAAATTGGCCTTAAATATTATATCCTTTTCCCCACACTCTGGTTTCCTGTCACATATCCCAGTTTTCAGTGTCAATTTCTCTATCATAGTTTTTTACCTATTTTTGTTAAATAATCTTAGCAAATGGTGTGGCAGCTTGTGGTTTATGGTGGATGAGGTGGAATTGGCCATGGCTGGTGAGGTCCTTCTGCCGTCCAAGGATACCAATTTGCCAGGGGGGAACCATCTGCACTATTCCCTGACAGTGGACTTTGGAAACCAAGCTGTTCTTTACAGCTGTAAATCCATCTGTTGAATAAATTCTTAAATAGTACAGCAAACAAATATTTATAGCTCTATAGATTGTGTTTAAAGACTGATAAATCACACCAATTTCAAACTTCAAAACACATCAGCTGGGTTTGGTATTCATTAAGGAAACATTTTGCCAAGTGCTTAGTTCTAAATCACTTTCAGTCACAATTTGTACATTCACAAAAAAATAGTACTTAACTCTTTTATGTCCTGAACTATCTGTAACTTAGTTCCACAGAGCTGGTTCCATACAGTGACTGCTGACGGCTATTTTACAGAAAAGCCTGATTTTTATTAGATTTGAATTCTTGTGTATGCCAAACAAATTTCATAGAAAATAAATATCTACTATGCAGTTTAAAGGATAAAGTATAGCAATATCTTTGGTATTTTTCATTTAGCACTGTTTATTTTCTAAATAGCAGTTCTTCATTTTGACATTTGACTTTCTTTGTTGCCTATATTTGATAAAAATACAAAGAAATTCCATTTAACCAAAGAATAAATTATTTTCCTATTCCTAGTAATTGTCAAAACCCCTTGAATTTCCATGATGAGGAATTTATGTGATAAAATTTTCTTCTCTAGAAATAATTTGAGAAATCAGTTTTAAACCAGAAGGTTTCTGTTTCCATTAGCAGGAAAAATATGGAATTGATAATAGGAAACTTCTAAATTTGTGATTTATTTTAAAGAGTATGTGTTTTATATCTCAAAGCTACACTATGAACCTAAGCCTTACAAATATTTCTAGTTATCCTTCTCCAAAGGCGTAATATAATCTCATTTCTTTGCTATCCCCTCTTCAAAAGCTGCAAAAGTATTTGGTTTAACAAGGAAAAAGTTATCACCTAAGCCTGACTAAATCCAGGGTTTCCTGAAAACAGAATAGTATTTCCAAATATAATACACTTCTCTGCAAGAAATACTTCATCCATATATGTAAGAAGCGTTAGGGTGAGAAGAATGATGAAGAATTCTTGCCAACTTGGAGCAAGGCATAAAAGGCTGATTCATAAAAAGTGGTTCTCTGGGAGCTCTTGAAATCTACTGTAGAAACTCCTGCACCAGACTTCCCTTAGTTGTCATCCTCATCCTCCAAAGACACTTCATAAAGATGGGGGCCCTTTTCTAATATTGCCCAAAGACAATCATAAAGAAAACAGCCCCTGAGGAAGGCAGATTGTGCTTCTGAAAGCAATAACTTCAATTTGTGTAATAGGAAAAACACTACTAGACATGAAGAAATTAGTTTGACAAATGTTAAAAATGCATTCATGGAAGCCTGGATTTGGGTAGAAGACTAAATGAGTGGAGAAAATACTTAAATCTCTCAAATGCAGTCTTTTCTGAAAGCATCTGCCTTATTTCATGTTGAGTACCAGTAACACAATTTTCACTGTTCAAAATCTGTGTATGCCCTTTGATTGTTTCCAGCAATCCAGGAAACAGAATAGATGTGATGATGACACATTTACTTAACATAATATCTTTACAGACATAAAATTAAAACTAATTTAGACTGGAATTAAAAACACCTGGTGATTAAAAAACCATCTTATTTTTCCAATGAAAGAAGAGCTGACAAATAATATCTAAACTACAATTAGTGGAGAAATATTGTCATTTTACAATGCAAGACAAATGTTTTATTTCCATCTGAATTTGCATGTTGAGCACACAAAAAATGAATTCTTCCAAATATTATCAAAATATGATCACATTTTCCAGTCAACTTTTAAAAAATCTATCATTTTTTTTCCTTCTTTCTAAATGTATCTAGCTTGATATATTTTATTCCCAATTGTTAGAATGCAAATACACTATAACTGCCAAAGTGATGGACTTTTTGGTTCTTCACATTTGCTTCTGGCTACAAGTAATGGATATAAAGGAAAGAGGGAGAATAATCAGGTTTCACTAGCAGCACTCCAGCTCTTCATCTGAAAATAGCAACGTGAGTACATGGAAAAAAAACAATGACCAGTTGAAATTAGGGTGTTCTTAGAACATATTGTAACAAATGAAAAATGAAACAACTTGCTTGGTTGATTCCCTAGCTAGTTATAAAAGGAGAGAAAAAGTTGGGTGATGTACCTTCGATACACAGAAGAACTTGCACCTTGAGCTAGTAAAAATCTACCCCAGAAGATGCAGAAGCTACAATAGCTGAGAAGACATGGCTGAATGCATGAGGGGTTATGAAAAGTCTGAGGGCTTGTGCCTGTGGAAATCCTGGTGGGTGTATGATTTATCTTCAGACTATGACAGACTAAGATATGTGGACAAAAGATACTCTGAAGGTGAGCAGCTGAGTGAGAAGATGCAGGTCCTGTTCCCACAGTATATACTCTCATGGTTACCAAAGGATATTGATGTTTCCTATGAAGGTATTTTCTATGCATGCCAGCTCATGAGGGGATTAAACACAGCAGCAAAGGACTGATCTTTGTAGTCCCTTAAACTGTTGTTTCTCTGGAGAGATTACTGGTTTCAAGACTAAAACCTTCTTCAAGAAAGAAGATCCTGACTGAGCTGAGGATGTGCAAGGAGTAGAAACAAACCTTTATAAAAGTCTGAAAAAATATAGTCAAAAACCAAGTACATTAAATACCCCTGAAAATATTTAGAAAATTGAGTTTTATTTAATGTGATTGTTTCCTCATTCAAATGTCTAAAGTTCTGTTGCTCACTTTTTATTTGCTTTGCAACTCTACCTAAATCATCAACTTCATGGAATAAGTTTGAACTATGAACAGGAAGTGTATTGGAGGAAAAGAACGAATATGAATGACTTATGACAAGGAACATCAAAGCTCTTGAACTGTGCTAAAAGTCTGGCTTTCAATGCCTGTACAAAAAAGATTACTTTCCTTCCTACATACCTGATTTGGACAGACAGCTTTTTTGTTTATTGAATTAAAGGAAAATTCTGTACAAGAAGCCCAAATATGGAATACTTAAGGAAGAATGATAGTCTGGTGATCCTGCAATTTAGAATTCAATAAGATGTCAGAACTATACTTACAGACTGAGGAATCAGTAAATATTTGACTACTGGTCTGAAGAAATCAAATGAATAGTGGTTAGAAAAGTGGTATAAAAAAACTAAAGAAGTCACAATGTTCTTGTGAAAATAACCACCACAGCATCAACATGGTTTGAGGTTTTTTTTCAGAGAATTGGAGTGGCAGTAGTACTATGATTTTGTGAGGCAAGTGTATAAAACCTGTTTATAAAGACCTTGGAAATTTCTGTTAATTTAAATGCCTTAAACTGAGAAAGTGTCTCTCATTGAAATACCAAGACAATTATACCTATGAAAATCTCAATAACTGTAATAGGCTTTAGAACAGGCCCTGCAAGACACATCTATTGTGAAATTATCAATGAATTATGTAAAATTATGAGGTTTCTTTAGAGAAAAAAAGGTCTTTCTTCTTGCAGAAGGTCCTTAATTTCTATAATGCCTGCTGTGACTGAGAATTTTCATCAGAAAAGTGTGAAGAAAAGAGGGCTTCACATATGTCTTTTACATACAGTATAATTTTCAGATTAGAATATTTTAAACTAGAATGAGAACAAATTCCATTTCTAACCATGGGACCTACATCAGTACCAAGTCAAACAGTCAATATGTTTATTTAAGGCAATGCTCAAGAGCTTATTTTTTCTTTGCAGCCTACTTCTGTGTATTTAGACAGATAAGGAAGGATTGTAGAGAGTGACAAAGAACTGCTTTGTTTCTCACTCTTCTGAGGCTCTTCCAGAGGAGAAATTTAGGTCATGCAGAAGAGACACACTGTGCTGAGTGTCAACAGCCTTTCCTTGTACCCATTGCAGTGGTTAGTACACAATGTCAGCATTTACTGCTGGGTAGTTACAGCTCCCATGGGAGAAGAGGTAACCCTGTAATCAGGGACTATGATTCTCTGATGCTTTGGTGTTATGTAGGTGTTTGAGAGGGCATATGGTGGCTTGACCATGATGACCATGTGATATGGGGAAAAGTACCAACTGTGCCTGTTTCATGTTTATTTTATCAATGGCTTTGTTTTATTCACTTTTTTAAATTTTTATCTCAAAATATTTGGCAGTTCATTTGCTTGATTTAGAGTCACCAAATTCAACCTTTGATGGTTTAGTGTTTAGAAAGAAGAATGCATTTTTTTTCACCAAGAAATCTACACATCTAATGGAAGAGCAATAATTTCATTTTTTAATGGATACACATTCTTTGAAAACAGGTATCACAGAAACACAGCTTCAAAGTCCATCTCATGTTATTTGGCATGAAGGCTTCCTGAGAAGTTTGCTTCTGAATTGTGATGCTTCTTACAATGAAGTATTGCTTTCAGGTGATCTGGCAATTCAGTATCTGTTGCAAAGCAGATATTATTGCCTCTAGAGTGTGGTGGCTAAATTATTTCATCTGGAAAACAAAGAAAGGTAATCTTCATCTCCCAGCACAGCCTATTATAAATTTCAACTTGGAAACAAAAGATCTGATGCTTTACAGATCTAGACTGCAAGAAAAGAATATACCACACCTATATAACTAAAAGCACTAAGCAAAAGCGAAGATTTTCTCTCCTTCATTCCACCATATGTGCTATTGGAGAACAGATGCTTTTCTAAGTATAGCAGTCATTAAACTGAATTCTGGTTTACTGGGTTGACCTTTCTTTGAATTTATTTTTGAAGATAATTTTCTTGTTTTGGCATAATTTTTAATTCCCTCTAGAGGAATCAATCGATAATGACATTTCTGTTTGCAGCAAAGCCTAAACTTATCCTTGAGCTCTACAGTTATTCAAGTGATATTAAAATAACCTCATTTTGTTCCTCAGTTGGTGTATATATATCTTTTACAACTCGATGTATATAAAGGATGATAGTCTCCTTAGAGTAAGGACTAACAATCTTCCCATTTTACTGAATAAAGCAGAAATCAGCCACTCGGAAATAGCAGAAAATTGTTTTTCAAGCATATTTTAAAATAATTGTCACATCCTCATAGATTATAGCTGCAATTAAAGATTAAATGTAACTTTTTAATGGCACATTCTGTTAATAAAAATGTCAATATTTTTACTCAGAGGAAAAACTCCACATTTGTAGGAAAAGCATAACTTTTACCATAGTCTTATGGATACTAAACTTGCTTCTTGGTGCATATTAAAACAGATTTTACCTTTACAATTGGAGAAGCAGTTGGTTCTCATTCTTCTGTCTAGTGTGAAGGGCATAAATGATACCATCTATTCCAATGCAGCTGTTGCTAATAATATGTGGCACAAGCAAGTCAAGGAGCAGGAGAGGAGTACTTATACCTTCTTTTAAGACATTTTACTGACATTCAGAACAAATGTGATAAGGAATAGTGCAGCCCAATACTTTATGTAAGATAACAGACATTGATCTGCTGCGTATATGTGTGCCACTTTCTCATTTCTGCAGTGAGTTGTGTGCATTCTTTTCTATAAATCTCTCAAAGGCTAATTGCTTTTTACTTGGAAATGGTTACAGTCTTCAATCATTTTGTAGAAATGAAAGTTTCTGGTAGAATGTGTTCTACTCTAGCTACAATTACAAACGAAATATAGGTTGTCCAGTTGTTCAGAGACAAAAAAAAAAAACCCAACTAGCCATCAAAAGAAAAATATCACTTACTATGTTTACTGTCAATAACATAGGAGGAAATCAAAAATAAAGAAACAAGAGAAAGCTAAAATGCAAAAGTAGCGAAAATTTTGCCATAAACCAAAATTTTAAGGACTGATATATGGTCAGGAATAATATTTATATGATTGATCTAGGCAAAAACACTTAACTTTTAATCTTGTTGCAGCTGAATTTCCAGTTCTTGATAATCTCCCCTGTTCACTAGTTCTTGGAGATTTTAGGCAGTAAGTTGTTCTTAATGAAAAGGTATACATCAAGTTCAGTGAGATGGAGCCAGAGGGGAAAAAACACATGAACCATAAGATTAGCTGGTAGAGCAGAATAGTTATGGAAGAGAAATCTCCAAAGAAGGAAAAATGGCTGGCGTCAGATGTGCTCTCCTCCCATGAAGGTCTTCTGATGAACTACCTTTGCCTATGTAGTCTGTATAAAAGACATGATGCCTGAGTTTCTGGTCCCTGGGTCAAACGAGTAGGGTTGCTGCCATAGAAACATCTTTGCATTAATTCTTTTGCAGTAGTAAATTTTCAGACATGGTATCACAAGTAGCAAGAAATATGTCCTGTATAATTCCTTTGTAGTTTACTTCTCCAATTGTAGAATAATTCATTTCAAACAGAGAATGATCATATTTTGAGAGTTATAAGGGCATAAAAGAGTGGCACTATTTATCTGGATCACATCCCATCCTGTAGGGATTTTAACAGATTTTTGTGTTCTTGATAAGGAAAGATATAACTAAAAACTGATCTTTTGAGAGGGAATATATTGGTTTGGTATTTAACCACAAGCTATACTCCTTTGAAAACATGTAGAAGATTTCTGAGTGTATTCTATGATTTCTGCTGTTCAGCCAGCCTCTGCTTATTAGCAATAGCTGGAAGACAAAAAGATAATGTATAATTCTTTTTGCCAGTATAGCTTCAGATACTTTATGTACTCTATTATTGAAATGAGGCCTACGCTGCTCCTTTGTTTTGTAGAAGGGAGGGCTGTAGTGTGGAAGGATGGTGTTTTGGAAAGGGTTTTTCCCTTCCCCTAAGTTCTAGTGATTGCTTGAAGACTGATGTACACCATTAAGAAACGGCTCACTTTAATCCCATAATGATGGCTCCCACAAGTTTTACCCCTTGCTGGTGTAACGAGGATAAGCCTTGCAGTGAATCACAGGAATGACAGAAGTGATCTCATCCTTAGCTCCAGGGTGAGTGTAGCTTGCTGCAGCCCTTGTGAATACTTCAGAACAGATGTTTTAAGCATTGATCTAAGAGGGTGTTAGGAGTACCTATTCACAATATCTCATAGCTCAGCTGGTTAGAGCAGGGTGCTAATAAGGTTGTGGGCTTAACCCCTCTACAGGCCATTCACAAGAGATGGACTCAGTGATCCTTGTGGGTGCCTTCTAACTCAGAATGAGATTGTGTGATTCTGTAAACTTCTACTTTCATAGTACTTCCTGTGTATGATGTTTACTTTTCTGTTAAATCTAATGAAGTAATGAATCTGAAGCAAACGGAGTAGCAAACACATAAACATAAGATACTGTTCTGATTTGTATTGAGTAAATCTCTGACATGCCATGAACCCCAAATATGTAGGATTACTTCCACTATTTTGATTTGTATGCACTCTAATTTATTAGAGCTGAAAAAGAATAAGAGAGGACAATAAAAATGTATTGTTGTCTCCCAAGCTTGAATTTCAGGTTCAAATTCAGGTTTTTTTCTTATATACTAACAATATAATGCCAATGCGAAGTACATATCTCAGTCCTTGATCTAAAGAATAAAATTTATCACAAAACATTTCTAAAGAAATATGGACTTTCCACCAGTAAGAAAATATTCAGGTACTTCAGAAATATTTTA
Source organism: Pyrgilauda ruficollis (assembly GCF_017590135.1). Classification (NCBI taxonomy): domain Eukaryota; kingdom Metazoa; phylum Chordata; class Aves; order Passeriformes; family Passeridae; genus Pyrgilauda; species Pyrgilauda ruficollis. The sequence goes on along the minus strand of NW_024526599.1, from coordinate 16,343,883 downwards.
GAATGTTCTCCTTTATTTTGTCCCCCAAAAATATGTACTAGTCTGTTTGCAAAGTAATATCAAAACCTACACAAATGTAACAAGGGGTTGTGGTGTCCGACTTTAATAAGTAATTTACCAGTAGTCAAATAAATAAACTTTAATTCCAATATAGAAAGTTTGAAGTAAGTTCAGATGAACTACTTTCAGTTAGATAACAAATATGCATCCTTATTGCAGATTGCTTCTGTGGTTAAATTGCACTAAATAGGTATTTGAAATTTGGAACACACTAATGGCTCTGTCTCAACATCCCCTGTGTACATCTAATGTTACATTTTTTTCAACAAGAAAGCTGAAGTGAAGCTCAAGTAGAAGAGGTCTGCCTACTTCCTGTGTGTAGACTGCCCCTATTTTTTTTTTTTTAAAAGCCTTCAGACCCTGGAGTTTTTTTACCGCTGAAGATCCTCCTATCTGTGTGTATACATGATGTATGAGGTATGCAGAAACAAGTTCTGTTAGTTTGTTTTCCCAGAAGATCATTGGTTTGTCATTGATTATGAAAAAAAATTACATAACTTTCAGGAGAAAATCTAATATTCCTTCTTCAGTATTCATACAACACTGGGTTTATTTTTTTTTTATTATTTTTTTTACTCAAGATAAATTTAAGATTTTCTGGAACACATTGTTGAAAACTGTTCTTGGCAAAATTACGAGCCAATGCTCCATATAGAGCAGCAATTACTTCTAGAATTTACTACAGAGAGAAAAATAGGCTACAAGAACCAATGACAATAATACAACAGCCAAAGACTATCTCAGAGTGAATTAAATGAAAGCATATAGTGAATACTATCAGACAGAAGAATACTTCAGAAACAGTGCTAAGCTTGTATACACATTGTTAACTCATTTAGTAGGTATTAGAACTGAGCAGTACAAGATTTTCAGTTTGCTTCCCGATTTTTTTATTGTGAAAAAAATAGAATCTTTTTCCTTGACAGTGTTTAAATAAATTTTTGAACATTTTAAAAATAAAGGAAATAGAATAGATTATTTATTTTAAAATTTTGTTTTAAAATTCTTCTTGTGACTCTCTAAACCTTTACTATTCCAAACCAATTTGATGATACAATATAGTCTCCATATTTTTTCTTTCCCTCTTCACTGCCTCTTAATTTCTTTTTGTTCCACAGAGACTTATATTAGAAACAGTACTTTTTCACCTGGAAATTATGAAATTTATCACTTCCTTCTAACATTCCCTCCATTCCACGACTTTCAAACACATTTTATTTCATTTAGAGTGAAATATAGTTAAACTGAACAAATTTCCTCAGTGTTAAATTTTGTTACTTCTGTTTTGGAGAAGACCCTGTACTAGAGAGGACTTGATGATTTTTTTTCATCTATATTATTTTTTTCATCTTCTGCACAGGAAAAAAACCCATATATCAAAATAATTCTTCATTTAAAACGCTATTACTCATCTATTTAGAGATTAAGCATCTACAGAATAGTTTACTAATCAATAGGCTACATTGGGTTTATTCAATAAGGAATACAATCCTTGACATTTAACCAAATAAAGTTTTGATTTTACAAATCAGTTTTTTCTCTAGTTGTACCAAAACAACAGCAAGAATTTTACAAGATAATTCTGACTATATTATTTTAGCTATTCTAATGGAATTTTGATCAAACATTGTCTATATCTTAAATTCACTCTTTAAGCATGAAAGGTCCCAAGTAGTTTTGAAGAAAAGCTGTTACCAAAAGTGAAATATTAACTCTATTATTCCACCATGTAAACTATGTGAATAAAAGCAATTCTTAAGTAAAAATAATTCATTTCTTACTCTTATTTAATATTTATGGATCTGGTTTTTTAGCTGCCCAATAAAACTGCTCTATAGGAAATCATAGTTTATATGAGACAAAGATTTCTGGTTTTTCTAACATTAAACAGAGAAAAAAAAAGATTACAACATCAGACCCAGAAAAATGTCTACAAATACAATAGTGCACAACAGAGTCACAGAAAGAAGATGTTCTTTATAAAGGGCTGTTTTTCTGGACTTTTATATGCACTCATAGAAACACAGATATGAACTTTCAACATGTTTTCAAGGTTTTGCACTATTTCTCTCGACTTAAACACAAAGAAAGCTAATGTCCAAATATCTAATGATGCTGAAATCTTACTTTTATTGCAGAGATAAAAAATACCCCAGGTGATATAGTGAAAGTCCAAAGTGATATACACATACTATATTGGAAAAATCATGACTTCAGACTAACACAGACTTCAAGCAAGTGAACAAAATTTTATTCCCTCTGAGATATTCTTAGGTCTTAATGCTGTTTTTTTCTCCTTCTGCACAAAACATTGCACTTAGGATGTATCATATGAATTTCCATAGTTTTCTTGGATTATTTGTCATGAATTCACACATCTGTTACATAGACAGGGTCCACTTGTTCCATTTATTCTGAATAAAAGCACATTTCTTAAACAATAACCAAACTTCAGCTCATAAATCTTGAACTGAGACTATCTAGTAACTTCACACTGGCTTAAAAGAAAATATTTTGTTTATTTCAATGTAACAAAACAAATTTCATGACAGATGTTCTACTTACTAATGAAAACCATAGTACTAACCCTTGTAAAAGCGCTCTGAAATGTAGTTACTTATTTTTTGTTTTAGAAAACACTGCTAACTGGAGATGCCTATAAAAATGCCAGTAATTTCATTATCTATAATTGCATAGGAAACCATACTGGTATCTGCTAATATAACAGTTTACCTCAGTGCTATACCTAGCAGGATATTTACAATGTGTGATGTTGTAAGGTCATGCATCATTGAAGAGACCTTCAGAGACCATCTAGTCCAACGCCCCTGCCATGGCCAGGGGCATCTTGCACCAGATCAGGTTGCTTAAAACCCATCTAACCTCACATTGAATACTTTCAACTATGGGGCATCCACTGCTTCTCTTGGAAACCTGTATAAGACAATATAAAAATTCCCTTATCAAAACCCAGTTCATGGTAAGCCATATCCCAAGGGGTGATGTATTAATCATTAGGAAGAAAAATACTGTGCAGTCATTTAACCTCATCCTTTTGCATGAGTTGTGAACTAAAAGCCTGTTTAGCAATTTTGCCAGTTTATCCACCAAGACATTTTTCTTCTCATGAAAGTGTTCTCAACAAAAGCACAGGGGGAAATAAAGGCATAGGATTACCATGAGTGTTGTATCTACCTTAAATACATATTTTATTTCTCTTTTTTGGGTGAATATACTAAGACTTTTTTCAATATTTAAATGTGAACTATATGGAGACAGGGTTAATAGTCACATCAAATGTGACTACATTTGATGACTTAGATCACATCTAGAAGGTAACAATAAATCTTAACCTAAACTAAATCTCTGGTGACAAAACATAGGACAGCTTTAACTTCACTTACTCAGTAAAGTTTGTGCAGAAATAGAATATCCTGAAAAGCAAGCTGGTGTGAAGACTCAGCAGTTTTCCCTAACAGTTACTGTGGCTTGAGTTTCCAGGTCAGAAGTTTGTACTATCCAATCTGGTAACTGAAAAATATGATTTATATCTATGCCAACTTCAACTATTTCTAACCTACTGCTTCAAGTCAAACTGCTGGGTTTGCCCCCAGTTTCCATGATAATTACGTCCCATGCAGTGTTTCTCCTAACTTAGAACCCCCTCACAAAATGTGTTTTTCGTCTGTTCCCTCCAAATCAACTCCTATGTGCACTACCTGCCTGATTAAACACAGGAAAGTGAATCGGAATCTGAACTTTGAAAATCTTCACCTTATTTATGGCAAGCTCTTGGCATTTTAACTAGTCTTAGACTGCCAGGTGCATAGGACAGCAACATGAAAATTTACTTGGACTTAACTAAACATTTGTTTCTGCACTGAAACATTGCATAATCATTCCAGTTCACACATTTAAATTAAAATCTGTGTTAGCAAAGTTCTACCTTAAAAGATAGTTGCCTTCTCCTTGTTATACCCCTGCTTGATGTATCTTAATGATCACTTTTACATTCTGAATTACCTCTGTGCCTTTCCTGTTATTCATATTTAGTATCTTTGCTGTATTATCTTCTATAATTTAAAAACTTTTTTCTCTAATATTAATACCAACTGTTTTCAGGGTTAAAAATGCAACATGTCTTGTCATATTTTATATATTCTGAATACTAAGGCATACATTATTCCATTCCATTCATTTTTTTTAAGTTCAGGGTTTGGATCACTGCTACTGGTGTTCAGTAATTGCAATGTTTATTTTCTTTCAAATCTTCATATAGAATTTGAGATTGCTCAACTTTAATCTTTTATGCCTGTTACTTACATTAGATATATCATATCTAGACTGTTATATCACTACCATTACAAGACTTCTTAACATATCTATTCTATATTCACTTTTATTACTATAAGAAATAATGAATTATTTCTCAACTAAATACTGAAATTGTCGGTCACTTTTTTTGAAACAAACAGCTATTTCTTTCTTTACGAAATTTTAATTAAAATTTTTTAGAAAAAATTGTGCTGATGTTATCAATTTGTTCCAGTAATATAAAAGAGAATTTTCCATGTTACACACATGTTTTTTTTCAAAAGCTAACTCCTTAATATCATGTAAGAAGGAGAAAAATTATAGCTTACAAGTTGTCATGGGATGGGGAGCTGCCCTTCAGCCATTATCAAACACTTTTCCCACACTTTTAAGACCAAGTGACTTAACTTTCTTTTTGTAATTTTTTTCCTTCACTGTAAGTAAAATAGAAACAATAAGCTTATTTCAAAAATATGTGGTTAATTTACTGATTTGCTAAATTCTGGTTTTCTAGTGTTACCCTTTTTGTCTTATCCTTCTTATTCATTGTTCATGTCAGTCAACTCTAAAGTATCATTTCCTTGCTTATTCACTTTATGGTACCATTGCTCAATTCCATCATTGCTATCAAAATCGATTACCTCAACATCTAGCTGACACTATTTCTTCACTCATCCTCCTATTATAGTTCTTTCATCTTTGTTTTCGCACCCTATATATATTTTTCTGAGCCATCTGTTTTCTCCTTTTCTAGGCTTCTTCTGGTGTACTAGTCCTACAGAATGCAGATGGCTGATTTTGTCTGCTGTCACCATTTTTAAGAGTAAAATACTCTTACAAATACCTGCTTTAGTGTGGAGTGTGTTGATCTGATGAGATTTGAAAAGCAGCTAGCAGAGTGACTGTTTAGGAGGAACTGAGAGGACACTGAGAGCAGAAATCCTGAGCCTTGTGCTCTCTCTCACATGGGAGAAGGGATTTTATTGACTTCATTCTCTCCCCCTAAGTAATGCAGCATCTGCCAGAATGCTCTGTGCTTCTTTTTGTCTGAAGCTTCAACAATCTCCATGCCTGTTGTACTAGCACAGAAGCAGTGTTAAACCTCAAAAAAAAAAAAAAAAATTTATTCTCTTTAGGAGATACAAAAGCTGCATGGATCTTTTCTTATCCTACCATCTCATTTAGTCTCAGGTAAAACACTAAATTTAGGGCTTCATCTACTGGATAGCACATTTCATTTGGGGTTACAGTTCCACAACTTTATTTTTTTGGGAGCAATATAAAAGAGCAGGATCATCTATCACCAAAATTTAAAGTGACATAGGATTCCATGAGGGACATATGCTTCAGCAATTGTTGCAGGATGATGTTTGCGTTATGCTAAATGAGAACCACTCAGACATGTAGATTGCAGGTGCTGTGAATAAATTAATTAAATTACTGTAACACTTCAAACACATTTTCCAAGCCTTTTTTTTTTCTATATCCAGGGAAGTATAATCTAACTCTTTGTAACATACTATCTCTATTCAACCTGATATATGATATTTAGCTGTGATACATTATTCTCCAAATATAAACAGAAAAGACCCCAACAACAAGCCCCAAACAGTGTTTTATTATTTACTTATGGATTGCCTCAAATTTGGAAGAAAAGTTTTAAAAATCACAATAATTTCTTCAGATTTCCATATAACTACCTATATTTAATATTAGCTTTCATGTTCAAATATTAATACAAAAGGTTAAATTTTGATGATTCTACAGCAAGTAGTCCATTGTTACTCCAACAATTTGTGGTTTCTCAGTCAAAACCTGCCAAAATACAATGCTGCAGAATGTTAAAAACATTCATCTAAATCATTATTGGTAAACATTTATGGAATTGTACTCTTTAGATTGTCTTATATTTCACTGCTGAACTGAAAACCAATGTAATTTAAACTGCTGTAATCCATTGTTTTTCAAATACAAAATAATTTTATTTTTAATAAATAAATCAATTTTTCAATTGATGGCAAAAGACATTAAGTAAAGACCCATCCAGATTTGCAGAGAATTAGTCTTGTCTTTTATTTAAACTCTCATCATGCTCACTCTTAGAATGAAAATTAAGAGACAAAGTTATATTAAACTATTTTCATTGATAATCAGTAACTATATTTCAAGTTGTAAATATACTGAAAAAATACTGTAGCTTTTAAATTCTGTTTAATTACACAAATTCAAATAGAAAAGAACCAATTCTTCAATTTTATACATAGTCATATAATTTTATTAGACAATCCCTTTCAAATTACCTTTTTCTCCTGCATTTATAGAAGAAAAATTATCTAGTGAATAGTTTACTTGAAAGGAAAGAGAGTAACAGGTTCTCATATAAAACTAAAGTTCTGGAAACTGTGATAAAGGAATTTCAAGTTTTAAATATAAGTTAACCAACAATTCACAAAAAAAAAAATCTGAAACTGCCTATTCCTTGAAAAAGAAAGTAAAAATACCTATTCACGAGAATAATCTGCCAAGGAGCTTATAAAATCTGACAACTTTAGGTAGGAACAAGAAGATAATTTTCAGAACCTGACAGTTATTACTGGTCTTGTTAGCATTGTAATGTACCTGTAGGTTAAGGAGCTGGCAGACGTTCCTCAGTAACTAGGCTATAAAACTGTAGAAAAATGATGGTTTATTTTTAAAAAATGTAAATAAGAGCTTTCCATCACTGACTTTGGGAAGACTTTCATTATTCAGATGTTATTAGCTGCACTGCCTTGATGCACTGCAGTACCTCTAACTATTAGAGAGGTTAATGTGATGCTTTTACTGATTTTGCTGCTGGCAGATGAACATTTCCTTTAGACACTACAAACAGATCCAGAAATGAGAGAGATTATGCAAACTGGTTAGAATAAGATTTTATACAGATTTTATACATTTTTTTTTTTTTTTTTACAAACAGACCTTCTAAAGCTCACCTGTGTATGCATAAAAATTTTCAAATTTCCTGGTTTTGTAGGTCTCTACTTCCTTTGGGACTTGTCTGGGGGGGGGGGGGGGGGTTAATTTTTTTTACAGTGAAGTATAAGCCTTTGTGTCTATAAATATTAGAATTTACATTAAAAAAATCCCTCATTAGTTTAAAAGATTCAAATAGCTCTCATGTTTACATCCCCAACTTTAGCCTATACATAAGTCATGCTGAGTTTAATGTATCTTTTTGTCATGTACTTTTTTTAGTCAAGAACCCTGTTTTAATGAGCAGATTTTGTGATGCTAACATATTTCTGCCTTCATCTATCTAGATCTGGAAAAAAAAATCTGCAGATAGTTTTCTGTATCTTCACCAAAAAATATTGTTCTTTTGTTTATATAAGGTATCGTTGTGGTCCTGCTGGGAGAGAGAAGAGGGAAAACCAACATACTCTCACGTAGAACCTGTGGGAACTGCACTCTTTCTGAAGTAGGAAGTGGGTTGAGAGGAAAGATTCCTATAATGCTTGAAAAAATAACCATTGTGTAGACACAAGAAAATGAAGGAAAGGTTTGTAAGGGACAAAAATAAGCTTTCTTCTTTTTTCTTTAAGGTGTTATTCTCAGTCACCTTGACTCCTCTTTCTCTTCTTTCCTTTCTCCCATCTCTTCCTGTCTTCCTCCACTTCCTCTCCAATGCAAAAAGCAATTGGGCTTTATCAGAAGACAAACTTTAGCAGAGTCATTCTCATGGCTCAGTAGACTTTGGTGTACTGGTGGTGGTGACTGAGTCACAGAAGGTGTGTTCGACTCCATACTCAAAACTATCAGAAACCAGAAGTGATTTTCTTAGGACAGAACTGTGAGTTGTTTAGGTTTGGTGGAGGTTAGGAGAGCAACAAAAGTCTAATTCCAGCTAAGTCATTGAAAGGAGAAAACACAATAACAAAGTAGAAAAAATAATGCAAAAAAAAAAATACAAGGTCAGAAGCTTTGGTTTCCCTGCAGTGACTGTTAATGTTTTTACTTCAGCAACTTCTTTTCCTGTTGAGAAAATTACTATGTATTCCAGAAATGTGCACACATTATCTAATACTGCAGTATAAAAGATTTAGTTGATAACTAGTGCACCATTTTTCTCCCAGTCTCCCCTTTCACATCACACCAGGTTTTGTAGGTTCCATTAACAGCATGAAAAAGAAATAATTACTATAGTACTAAGCATCCTCTTTTCCCCTGAAGCTCCGCAGCAGCTGGAGGTACAAAACCCCCTTACAGAACAAAATCCAAAGTGACTCTAGTCAATCAGCACTTTCCCAGTTGCTCTCATTTTGTTTCTGTGAATTGTAAAGATATCAGCATGCAAGAGAAAAATAATATAGCAAATAACTATGTTGTGAGCAATTACACTAATATTACTTACTGAGCTTTAAATTAAGAATTTTCTTTAGTCAGTCAACATTTTGCACTTCATCAGTTAGAAGTTTCTTGTTTTGAAGTTCATATGTGAAGATTTCCCAGTCCTAAAATATTAATCGCTCTGTATATAAACTCATTTTGACACTGAAATACTTTGTTGGCCTTACTTCAAAACCTCTTGCTTGAGAACACACAAACTGCCACGGACATTTTGCCCTGAAATGGATTCTTTCACTCAGTGTGCAAGAGAACAATCCACAGAGAGAGTCAAGGTATTTGGTTTGTTTAGAGTTCTGTGCAGAAAACATTTTTTGTTGATAAATCCACAAAACCAGCATGGCGATTACCTGAACTTCACTATTTATGTTTTAGCAAAGACAGGTATTAATGTTCATTGGCTACAACTTACATAGTTCTACCATTGATTACTTTCTATCTTCTATTGATAAATTATTTTCTCGCTGTTTATGAGTCCACATTGTCAGTTTCTTCTTCTTTTGAGCTGATGGGTTTCTTGGGCCAGTGGTTTTGATCATCCACTGATGGAATTACTCTTTACCTACACTGATGAGGTAGCCTTGTTTGTTCCTTGTATTCTGGCTTTACCTTGGTTATTTTGCCAAGTGTCCTTAATTATTTGGTTCAGCATTCCATTACATCTGTGTTCATTTCATATATTATCTCCATATTTTTCTATTATTATCTCAAATATTTTTCTAGTCTTTCTTTATAGACACAGCTACTGAGGCTTATTAAAGCTGCAATTACCGAGGCATGCTAAACATAATTTATCTATTTGGAAACTGCACATCAGTCTTATACAACTCACACAGTACAACATTTAAAATTTTTTGTATCAAAGTATTCACAAAATTAGGAAAAATAAGTACTTCTGTTATTTACAGAAAAGAGGAAAATGACAAGAAGAAAGAAGTCAATGTTATTTTTCAGTTTTTATAGTTCTGTAATTGCCACAATTTTTCTTCTCAACAGTACTGAGATTCATGCTCAGCAAAAATATGTTCAATTAAGCTTTAATTGACTCAATTTTGCCTCTGAATATGATGGATGAACTCTTGAGAAGTCATATGTGTTCTATAGAAACTTTTCAGACATAGAATTTTTTTAAAATGTTTGACATTTACATCATCTGGAAATCAGTGTACAAGTAATGCTTGCTTTTTTTCATTGAAAACATAAAAAAAATTGTGTCAGCACTTTATAGATACCAATATTCTGATGATATCTATTGAAAGCATTTAAGGCAGTATTTTAAAAAGATTGCTTTCTGAAAATTTTCTTCATGAATCTTTATTCCTTCCACTTTTGAATATAGCAGGGTCCTGCTTCAAATATGAACGTAACACACAATAATGGCAAAACAGAATGGTTGTTCTCTCACTGTTCTCGAGTGTCTCCCAGCCCAGCCCTTAGCACTGCACACACACAAGTTTGTTATTACAAATTCAGCTGTTTTCTCACGGCCTAAAGACTCAGCTCATCTATTCTAGTGCACAAAAATTCCCATTCCCCTCTTCCAGCCAAGCTCATGAAATTTCATACTTGCATTTTCTTAGTCAGGGCAAGTGAGTTGTACTCTGGTCTATCGTGGTTATCCTGTAATCAAGAAAGTTTAAGGTGACTCCCTTTTTAGTTAACAAGGAAAGTGAAAACATGACTTTTGCTACTATCTTGTTACATTGCTATGTCTGGGATGCTTGCTAATCAGGGAATATTAAGTACAATTTCCTAATAGAATTATTATCTGTATTACACATTTTATGCTATAAAATCCTAACAAAAGGATCAATACTTTTTTTTTTCTAAATTGTGTAATGGAATTTATAAACTTCTTGTTCTGGTGAATATATTAAGCTATCTTTATCTATTTGATATATTTTCTAACTACGGCATCCTAATATGATTAAGAAATGGTTGCTTGGGAGTTTTCATATTATGTTCATAAATACTACTCTTCTGCAAGGTTATATTAAATAACTGCTTTGCTGTCAGCAATATGGTAACTATAGCACACTCACACACTTTTTTTTCTTTCAGAAATAACTCTAGCCTAACCAGGCAGGAAAAAATTAACATGGTAACAAGTAGATAATTGAGTAATATGTAGACACCTGAAGAAACAGCAAAGTAATGGTTCATTTCTCTTGGAGAAGAGTTGACTATCTACATCTAGAGCGCAGTCTTTACGTTCCCTGTGTGTTTCTTGGGATTCCTGGACCTGAGGATGCCCAGTATGTCTATGGCTACTTAAGAAGTTATGAAGAGAAGATTGGTTTTGTATCTCTTCCTTTACATAGGGTGACTGTGTTTCACTATGAGTTTAACAATATAAAAGCAGTTATATACAGATATAGGCAAGATCTCTCAAAAGTAGTGCCTGGGCATAGTGGAAATAAATTTCAGTTTAACCTGACTACTGACTACTACAGCTTCCTTATGCAACACCAACCATAACAAAAACAAAAACAAAAACAAAAACAAAAACAAAAACAAAAACAAAAACAAAAACAAAACAAAAACAAAACAAAAACAAAAACAAAAACAAAAACAATAACAAAAACAAAAACAAACAAAAAAACCCACCAAACTCAAATAAACCCAAAACCCCACAAAAAACCTACCAACCCTCTCAACAAAATCCACATTTCAGCATCAAAAGAACAGAAAAATACTATATTATGAGTAAAATTGGCATCCAGAAGTTATCAATGTGTATTCAAACACATATTAAAATGATTTGTATGTTTCTTAAAATTGATTCTTGGGCTGCTCAAGGTTTGCATAGAGTGTTCCTAGTTAGGTTTTATTTTAACTATCAATCTACTTGATTGATCAGACAATTAAATGCCTGTTGATAAAGTATGGATGTGGTTAACCTGAGAATATATATGTTGAAACTCAGTGATAAAACACATGAATTTTTTTATTATTATTAGTTTCTTTCCTGTGCAGCATCATAGAAAAGATCAGTAGATAATTTTATTTGTAATTAAAATGTGAAAATAATAATTTCTATAGTTTTATTTTGAATTATTCTATCCATTCAGCAAGTCAGTGTGCTGCTAAAAACCCATTTTTTTTTTATGTCTCAGGAAATATTAGTTCAAATCTGCAAACATAACAGAAGAATCTTTTTTATCTCCCAAATTAATCTTTGAGCAGTCTGTCTCCTATATTCTACTGGAAGCAAATATCTCAAGAAGCAGGTAAATTAAATTATGTTTGGGGATTTATATACCTTGTATGATACATTATTTTGTTGTGGAGCAATTATTTCTGTCATTTTCTCTAACAACTATAAAGTTTTTGAAGTTGATTTGTATACCACAAATCAATAATTTTGATAATTGCATTTCTTTTATCTTTGGTTTAATGTTCCATCATCTGTGGTTTAATCTCAATGGCCTTATCCATGAAGCTGAAGGAATATATATTTTTCTAAGAAATACTGTACCACATAAGCAGAAATAATCTGACTTCACCATCCTCTCACTGTTAAAAGCTGTAATTTAAATACTGATGTGGAGCACTGCTTTAGCCACTTTAGCACAAAAGAGTTTCTTAATGCATACAATATCAGTTTGATTGTCCATTTAAACACTGAAGAAAATCTGTGTTTCCTTTTAGGCTGTTAATTTACTGGAAACTTTTTTGTGGCTGTCGAATGTTCAACTTAAATGTTTAAATATCACTATTTGCTGAAGGGAATTACTTTGAAGAATGATGTTGATCCCAGCAAGAGCAGATGTCTATTTCTAAGCTCCAAAAACCTCAACTAAAATTCACTTCCAGTAATGAATACTTCTAATCAGCTACTTGCAAAAAGTAAAGGGACCAAGAATTTTTCACAGAAAAAAAATCCCAATAACATACAAAGTGTGGTAAAAATTATAAGGTGCAAACAAGTCACAGGTTTTGAAAGACAAAGCTCTCAGTTTTATCCAGATGAATATTTCAGATAGCTTTTTTTTACTTTTCTTGTAGCTGAAGATAGTTTGCTAATTAGCTACCAATTAATTAAAAAGAATAATAAAACAAGTATATACCTTTCATCTATGGTTTATTGACCCTGATTAACTTGGCACAGCCTTTTCAATTTATGGTTTTGACAGAAATAATTCTTTGCTGGTCCAAATCCAAGGAAATTGTTCAGCAAGCATTTTTAAATTATTTTTTGCCTTTTATTTTTCTCCTGCAAAAATTTCTACTAGATTTACTGCTTTGTCCCAGCACTGTAAGACAAATTTTAGATATTCCTATGATCCTGTGGGCCATGATATAAACATCAGAATTGCCTATCAACTATTTCCCACTACCTGTACAAAGACTGCCCAGTAGCGAAGACCACTGTTGGACCTACTGTAAAAGGAGATGCTCAGTATTAACAAAAATAATTTAGATTGTCTTAAACACTTTTATTCCCTTTTATTTATAGCTTAATAGGCTTAATTCTGCATCTTTTCCTTAAACTGCAGTCAGGGCCCTGAGTCCATCCCCAGCTGGAGGTTTGGTGCATGGCTTTAAGCATTGTCATTACCCTTTACTTTCTGTAACTATAATTGGATGAAGTAAATACAAACAGATTGCTGCCAGGCTTTAAAAATACCAAGTCAGATTAATTAAAATATCTGTAATCCAATTCCTTTCTGTTACTCATATAACAAAAATCATAACTGCAATTTTAATTCAGTTGTAGCAAAAGAATTTTTTAAAGTATTTCCCTGCAATAACACAAAATGAAATCACTGTTCCTATTTGCTTCTATGGAGCACAAACAGGAAACTTCCTCACTGCAAATGAAAGTCTTGGCTTTACCTTACTCAATTATTTTTGAAATATCTCTTAGAGCAAGGATCACATCTCACTTCCTCAGTGAGCCACAAAAGCAATTAACCTTGCAAAAAACTGTGCCCTTCTTCTTCTGCTTGAAACATCAACCAAATTCTCTACTTTGAAGTACCAGAGTTATTAAAAGTATTCCAAAACCTTCAAACAAGGAAGCCTCCAGTTTGCTATGTGGCATTCCTTGCTTTTTGCCATAGATTTTTGCAATCTCCCTGAATTCTGCTTGTATTCCAAGATGCAGAAAACAGCTCAGGTATCATTTCCACATCAACTTTCTTCAGCATTGCTGACCCTGCATTCATCATGTGTTTTTGGTCATTTTGGAGCATAACTTCTCCTATGATGCCATAGAGACTTCTCCTCTCTTACACAAACCCACAATCACATTTGTCAAATTTCTGATAATGTCACGAAATTAACACCTTTGTCTTTCTTCTGTCATGCTACACCACCAAATGTTCTCAGACCTTTGCAGAATAAACTGGTGGCTTGTGTCCTGTGATTCCAGTTGGCTTATAAAAATTATATAAATCAGAGAAGCTTTTGTGCAGCATGAGAGTTACAGAGGCACAACTGCTTCTTAGCAGGGTCTTGCCCTCAAAGCCAGACATCAGGGAACTACACCAGCAGAAACTTTGTCCCAACCCCTGTCTTGCTCTTTTCTGTGATGTATCACACAAATCAGTGCAGCTGATGAGGGAAATCTTATGTTTATGAGGAAAAATAAGTGAAGACAGAAAGCCAGGTGTGATGGGAGATCAGTGTGACAGGACAGGGAAAGTTGCCCTGACAGATGACACTGGCATATTTTCCTTAAATTACCCTTTTGAAGAAATAATTTCTTCTCAATTACTCTTTTTTTCTTCTTCTCTGCCATTTTACTTTAAAAAAAAAAGCTGCAGAACAACTGCCTCAAAACAAAAATAAAAGTTGAATGGTGAAATTTTTTATTGCTTGTTCAAACTGATTCCTAATATACACCTTACTTGAAAATGGCATTGACTGCCCCTGAGGAAGAAGGACCTACCTGTTAAAAATCAGATTAAACCCTTTAAGAGAATAAATGTTCAGCAGTTTGAGCAGCAATTTGACCCATCTGCCTTCTCCAGTGATGCTTCTCTTCCCCTGTACATACACATCTGACTGACAGATTATTTTTTAATGCTCTGTCTCCTGGGCTATAAGGCTTCCAGCAACTGCAATCACATGAAAATTAGAGATACTGTCCCCAGCTTGCTTTTTTTTTTTCTCTCTCTCTTTTCTTTATGCAGGATTTGGACCATCAAACCCTCTTTTTAAAACAGTTTAGTTTTGAAAAGATTTCAGAAAGTGAAATGCTTACACCTGTTCCACAGTTATTTTTTCTCTTGACAGTTTGTGCTATACCTGCATAAGGCTTTGCAGCAAATTCTGTAGAATATCTTCCAAGTAATACTTGAATAAAATTTTTAAAATCTTTTTTTTCATAAGGAAGAGGAGTGGCTGCAGTATGAATGTGTATCAAGAATTCTTGTGGTAACTCTTTCTGTAACTGTGAAACGTTTTACGAAGTGCTGGAGCCATTTTTCTTTCAGGAGAAAGCAGAAATTCACCAGAATATGTAAAATGTATGGAAAAAAATTACTGTAAATCTCAAATGTCTTGCATCTTTGAAATTAACATTTTACTTTAGATGAGTATAACACCAGGTGTAGAGACCTTTCTCTGTTCACAGGTTGAAAGTTCCTTGGGTGAAAGTTGGAATATCACCCTTATTGCATATACAGGAAATACCTATCTTCCAAATAGAACTTGGGAATGCTGGTAAAACTCTTTCATGAGAAGCAATTAGTTTCTTCTGTCATTTTTTAGTCCTTTGCCCGTTTTTTCTCAGGCTAGGGTTAAATTTTAAATGTAAAGAAAAATAAAATCCTGACCTATAGTATGAGTGGGTCTGAAGAGAACTAGGCAAAAGAAACTAAGGGCAGCTAAAATTTCTCTCTGGAAGATTTTTTATTTTTAACCAATGGAAGGGCTGACTTCTACAAGTGAATGCCTAAAATTAAGGTCAGGGAAAAAAAAAAATCTAGAATTTCAACTGGAAAAGGGCTGGATAAAGACTACCAAGGTATGGGTGAAAGAAAACATAGCACATGTGGAATTAGGAGTCCATTGTTAGTGCAATTTATCCTTTAACTAGTCCAAATTGTCTAGCTAATACCTCATCAATAGTGGAGCTAATTCTTGAACATAATTTCCTAATATCTGTCTCTTTTCTCTGTCACCCATTCAGTGTCGTTCTGGCTCCAAATGCTGTCAGTTACAATCCTCCTCAAGAAGGCTTGAGGACAGGGAGATAGTAACAGTAATTGTTTTGCATTGCAGCAATCACAAATTATATTCAAGATGAAGGCTGCTACCTTTCATTTTCCTTAGGGAAAGAAAAACAACCCACAGACAGTTTTAATGTGATCACTCTGACGGTTTCCCATTACAATAATCTAACTTGTCAAAATGTGGAGACATATTTAAACATTTTGTCGGTTTCCTCTTATCTTTCCCATTAAGATTATCTCTGCAATATCTACTGTATTGATCACTCGGTACACATAAGCACTATAAATACAAGGCTAACATTAGGATTTATTACAGCAGAAAGAGAGAATTCAACTTCACATTTGAAAAGGCTATTTACAAGAGTGCCCTTATGCAAAATTACGGTTCAGTTGGATGCTCAGGTCTATGATCTTTCCTTGTATCCATACATTTCATCATTTCCCATGTTCACTGTAAGAAGAAAGAAATCTGTCTAAGAAATCACATGGGAAGAGAGTTTTGAGAAACATCATACCACTGTGCTGAGCCCTTTGTCTTACACACAATCATCTTCCTTGAAAAACATGCAGAATGAAAAGTGCTTCACTAGTTCCATGCCTCAGGATATGAAATCACCTTGGGCGCTCTTGCTCTGGGAGACTATGAAAATAATCATAGATACTGTTTTGATGTGCATTCTGAAAACATCCTAACAGCTTGCATTGTGTTTTTGTGGCAAAGTTTTGGTAGTGGGATGCTGCAGGGATGTATTATGGGAGAAGATGCCAGAGTTCCCCCATGTATAACACAAGGAGCTCTAGCCAGCTACAGGATGAACCTGCTTCTGGCCAGGGGAAGTCCATCAGCAGCAATGGTAGTGCCTCTGCAATAAGGTACTTAACAAGAGTTTAAAACCACTGAGTGGCAGCAGCTGAGAGAAAGGAGTGAGAACATGTGAGAGCAACAGCTCTGCAGACATCAAGGTCAGTGTAGATGTGGCGTGGAGGAGGAGATCCAAATGCTAGAGCAAAGATCCCTGTGCAGCCTGAGATGAAGACCAAAGTGAGGCAGGCTGCACTGCAGCCCACTGAATTTCATGATGGATCAGATATCCACGGAGCAGTTAGTTCCTTTATAACTATACGCCATGGAAAGGACCCATGAAGAAAGCTCATGTCGAAATGTGGGCTATCAGAAGGATTCACTTTGGAGAAGTTAATGAAGAATGGTGTCTTGTGGGTGGAACCTCAAAATGCAGCAGGGGAAGATCATGAGGAGGAAGAAATGGCAGAGACACAGATTTATGAAATGACCATACTTCCCATTCTCCATCCCCCTGTGCCATTGGATGAGGGGAGGAGGTAGACAAATTGTGAGTCAAGTTGAACCCAGGAAGAAGAGAGGGGTGGGAGGCAGGAGAGTTTAGATTAATTCTTGTCTCTTATTACCTTACTCTGATTTTGATTGGCCATAAACTAAGTTTTGCATCACCTCAACCTTGAGAATGGTATTAATTTTCATTACGAAAGATGTATTTAGGCATTTAAATTCCTCATGTGTTTTACATATACTTGAAGAATTTATTTTTGTCCATTTGTATGCAAACCCAGCCTTTCCTTGATGTTTCTGGAAAATAATTTTTAGCATTTGAGAGTTGAAAACTCAATGAGTTTTAGACCATTCTGTCAAGTAGAGGAGAGTGTACATGGCCCTATATCCCTTGAATGACGTCAAACTCTGCAGCACCAAAATGTACACCCCAATACCAAACAAGAAACCTTTGACTATCCATAAGAGACGAACAGTAACAACTAGAGGATATCTAAGGAAAACAGGTGAGTTCAAAAGCAATAGCACTCTTTTCTCTGCCTGCAGCTACAAGGACTTTGAAGACGTACCAGTGAAACTGCACATTTCTTATTTCATAAAGATGAGTGAATAAGACTATTTCTGTAATGCTGTGGAAAGGCTTATTTTTCAGTAGCACTTCTGAATGAGAAAAGCTGACTTCAGCTGCAATAGGATGAATCTAGCTGCCTCTTTTATTTTTACAATAAGAGAAACTAGAGTTATATACAATAAAAGTTCTCAGGATTAAAATTCAGCAATTTTTTCTTCAACTATTCAGTTGGAAAATGTAATAAATTACACAATCCTTTTTTTATGTAGGCTGTTGGAGGGAACACAGGCAGAGACTAGTTAAGAAATAACATTTACTATCCTAGGCTAGGTAAAATATGCTTAAAAAAGAGAGAAAGAGAGAATACCTTGAGAAAAAATGAAAACATGTATCAAGTAAGTAATATATTTTGATACTGAATTTAGAAAGAAAAAAAAAAGCATTCTCATGGTCTGATGTGTTTTTCTTGGTAGATATTTTCTGTAGCTGTGATTCTATTTTCAATATACAAAATAGCACAAAATGCAAAAAACATGCTGCCTTTTCTCCTTTATTTCCCTAATCCTTTGTTATTCTCTATGCCTAATAATAATAATAATAATAATAATAATTATTATTATTATTATTATTAGTTCAATATAATTTTGAGTGTTTGCTTTCTCTTCAGTTTTTGACCTACAGGTCATGTTATTGTTGGGTTTTTTTCACATTTTTAATCAGTATAATCTTATACAGTGACATTCTAGACTTCTATTTCTACAGAAAATATTTCTTTTTTCTCAGGCTGAAATGTGACGCACTAATTTACATCCCTTATTTTCAGAACACTGAATCATGGCACTGGGCACAAAATTATGTCATAATATGGGAACTACTTTTTGCTTATTTACTACCTAAAATGTAATACCATATAGTTCACATTGCTACACATTAAGATTAAATATGTGGAAATTTGCAGTCATTTGTCCAGATCAGCAGGTGGATCTCTTGACTTTCCTGAATGCTACTCTTTAGTTTACATGACCTAGCTAGGCAGGTAATACTTAAAAAGTCATGGAATAAATATATCTATATAGATCATATATACAGTGGATTTATAGAAGATTTGTCCTTATGTGTTCCAGGTCATATGATGGATAAAATTTCACTGTGCAACTGTGCCAAGATACATGGTTGCCATAACCACCTTGAACATGTAATTTTTCTAGATGTAATCATCTACCATAAATTACTGCAATACTACCAATACTACTTTTTTTTTTTTTTTCCCCCAAGGGAATGTACAGCAAACCTCACAAGAATCAACAGAATATAGTACTTTAAAAAAGCTGTGCATACAGTGGTAAACTGTAATGAAGAAAGCTCTGGACATGTGAAAACACCACTGGTATACTGACGGCTCTCTAAGTAATACAAAGCTCACTGGTTTTTTTAATTATGAAATCTAAAAGTAATAGATGACCATTTTGGCTGTGCACTGCCCTTTAATTACGACTCCTAACTATAGCATGAGACCTAATGACTTCTGTCTTCACAGGTAAAGACTCAAGTGAGTGCAGAGCTTTGTTTCTTACAGATTGGGAGTGAAAGATATATAGAGAATTACCAATAGTAGCTCAAAAAGCAACAGTCCTACTAGTGCTGGGTAGGCTGGAGGAAGCAGTGAAAGGATGTAGTGAAAGTAGAAGTGAAAGTAGGAGTGTGTCATAGCAACAGAGGCACTAACAGAAACTCTGGCTGCCAGGAGCTGCAACACTGTCACAGGCTAGAAGGAATGTTTGCTCACACCCATTGAGATTAACTCCAAGGGGAAATATCTTCCTGTATTTCTTGAAAATTTATGCCACAAGTGTTCCTGTTTGCTAGTTCATGTAATTACTCATGAGATATCACTGGGCTGAAAGTTAAGAGGTAGCTGAGCTGAGAGACTCAGCAGCAGGCTTACTGGCAGTCAATAGCTGAAGACAGAAAGTAGAAGATGGTGAATGTTTGCTGCAGCTGACCATTGGATCACAGAATGTCCTGGGTTGGAAGGGACCTTAAAGATCTTCTACTTTCAGCCTCCTCTACCAAGAGGAGGGACACCTTCCACTCCATCTCAAAGTAAACATTTTTCCCCTAATATTGAATCTTAACCTACCCTCTTTCAGTTTGAAGCCCCTCAATTTCTCCCTTATCCTGTCTCTACTTACTCTTAAAAAGTCCCTCTCCAGCTTTCTTGTAGGCTCCCCTCGTGTACTGGAAAGCCACAGTTAGGGCTCACCAAAACCTCTTCTTCTCCAGGCTGAACAATCCCAATGCTCTTAACCTTTCCTCACAAGAGGGGCGCTGCAACCCCCTCATCACCTTGGTGGTCCTCCTCTAGACTCAGTCCAGCAGGTGCTTGTCCTTCCTATGCTAGGGATCCAGAGCTGGATGCATTCCAAGTGGGGGTCTTACATTCACATATACAAATTACTTAGTAGAAAGCCCTGTAGAGTAAGGAAAAAAATAACATTTTAACTGGAGTTAAAACCCCAGTTAAAACTGGCATTTTAACATTTGAGGGGGAAAAAAGTGTCTGTATTAACATAATGAAAAAAAAAAATCAAAATATTGAAGTTTCAAAGAAAGAGATCAAATGAAGTGGGTTTTAATTTTCTAAGCATATTGACAGTATGGCCAGTATATTCCCCATCCTTTGTTGGTTTTCATGCTAAGAACAAAGAGCGCCAACAGGCTGCCTGGAAAAATATGCCTTAGAATAGAGACCACAACCACAATGTAACTTCATGCTTATGAATTTATGACAATTTTGTTATAAATACTTGAGTTATGAAATTGTTTGAAGTTATTATTCTTTGTTTGGGTGCAAGTATGACATATCTAATTGTAAGAATATTTCTCCTTTGCTTGTACAAATTATTTTGCCCAGCTTAGTATTTTGTGTTCTCTCAAAGGCTGCTTACTGGACAGAGTGTTTTGCTGTCTCCAAGATTTGCCTCACCTCATGGAAACATGGGAACATTTTGCCTCCATGCTCTGGCCAGCTCAATGTCCCCTTGCAAAGGACTTGATCCGCTCAGATGTTTCCAGCAGTCTATGCTGGGCATGAAATACTCATACACTCTAATTAAATCAGCTGTAATTCCTGTATTTAACACAGATACGTAGTTTTCTAGGTAGTTTTTTCCCTTCTGAAACATAGTTCTTGCAGGAGATTCGGTTACATGTTACGTTGGTTATCTGGGAGCTGGAAGGAATCAGCTCTCTGCACCACAAACTTCCTATGGACTTACAAATACTCTTTTTATTGAAAATATGTTTCCTTGCTCAGTAGGTACATTTTTTATTAATAGAAATAAGACAATTGCTGCATGAAGTCACTCTCCCACACACTGTCTGCAAATAACCATTGTGGCAGCCCTGCTTCCAACTGCAATCACTGGCTTTCAAAGCTCCAGGGAGCTGCAAAAATATTTTCTCTGTCTCGAAATGTAGGAATGTGATGGGGGTTTTCATGTACATAAATAGAGCCATACAAATTTTCAGTGAGTCCCTGGTATGAGCATTGCAGGGAGATGCAGCAATACTCACTCAGCAGCACGTTTAGGTACCTCTGAATTGGCAGAAAATCAGAAGTTATTTGAGACTTTTACTCCAGCTTATGGATAAGAGATATGGTGACCAAAGCTAAAGGTGGTCTTGTGTCAGGAGTTCAGACATGAGAACCGCTTCCAATTCCTGATATCAAACATCTGTCACAGAGATGTTTTGCCAGATTCAGTTCTAGTCTCAAGAAAATTGATGCAGTCACACCTATCAGCCTCTTTTTCCCCTTCATTCATTAATGTGGTTGTACAGCTATTCATCAACTTCTCTTCATAGAGGCAACAAAACTTCTTAATATATATATATATCTATTCAGCAAACTCGAGGCTAAAAATGTAAGGATAAGATACATCTTCAAATTCACCTTCTTTAGAACCTGAATGATACCTGAGAATGATACCTGAATGATAATCTGAATGAAACTTGAATGATGCCTGAGAACTAGTGTCTGTTTCAGATGATTTTCTGGGATTTATATGGGATGATGACCAGAAGGCCTATGCTTGTGAGCTATTAGTAGAGAGGAAAAAATGAAGGAGCAGCTGATAAAGCATGTTTATGAACTGGCTGGTTTTCTAAACTCAGGTCTCAAGGAAGATCATTACAAAAACATGTAGGATATTAGAAGTTCCAACTTTGGCTAAGACTCAATAATCTTTAATTAATGAGCACTATGAGATCTGTTGCAGCATTTGGAATCCAGTAGCTATAGAACATCCAAGCTTGAAGAAATTATGAATAATACTTGATTATAATATAAATTAAAATAGGTAGCCTTCAAGGGAAAGGAGATGGCAATGTGTTATGATCTCCTATCTTTCCTTTGTCATATAGATGCACTTTCCAATGTCATATAGATGCACCTTTTCTATCACAAATGGAGGGGCATTAATTATGAGTGCTGACCATCTAGGCTAATCTGTACTTTTTGTTTCATATAATAATTTACATAACTTTCCACAACCAACTGAATACTATATTATTTGCAAGGAACACTACTCTGAAAGGTCACCTCTCTAAATTTAATTATACTAAACCATCAGAAGGCAAACACCTCTCCCTTATTAAACTTGCATTCTGCAAGATACAAGCTTATCCTCCAACATTTTTCCATTCAAATTTGAATTTTCTTGAAGTGTGTATTCACAATAAAAACAACCCATTATTGATAAGGGGGATAAAAGAGAGAAATTCAGCTCATTACTTTTAAAAAAAGTCTTTATAGATTTGTGTATCATAGAATCCTTAAATCTTTCTGTAGAAGAAAAATCTTTCTATAAAAGACACAGAATGACCCCATATCACAACTGAATATTGTTAGTATAATCAATTTCAAAAAAACATTCATTATATTCTTATTTTCATTCAGAAAATAATGTTAAATTATTCATGTAAAACATGAATTAAAAAATAAACTATGTAAAACAGTATTTATATGAGGGAGGTGATCAAAGTCTTCACCACATTATAAATTTAAATTTGAGACTACACATAAATTGACTCAACCTGCAAAGCAAAGGGAGGCCAAGACGACAGCACCACAAGAAAAATTGAAGAAAAGATATTCGATGAAGTTCTTCTGGAGCCTGTATAGATTACTTTGGTTCTTTATCCCTGCATCTGTACAACTCAGAAGAAGGCATGAAGAGCTGAGTTGTGGTGATTTCAATGTGCTTAGAATGAGCCCCCAGAAAACAATGTGAACAAGTAAATTACAACATGACTCCTCTGTGGTGATACAGGTTGGCTATTGTTCTCTGCCCTTACTTACTCAGCTTTCATTATTAGCTTACATTTCAAGTTAAAAAGAGGGCTTTTCTTTCAGCACTTCTTTAATACCCTGCTTAAATTTTGCTTTAATACCTTTAAGATATTTGAGAACAAAACTGTAGAAAGCCTAAGTAGGATTAAAAACACTTGGGGTTTTATGGTATGCCAATATTCAGATTAGAGTTTGGCGACATGACTTAGTCTTTCAAATACAATATTTCTGTTTAGTAAGATGAGATATGTAAGAATAGAAAAATTTCTGGGTTTAGAGATACTATTTTCCCTCCCCATGACTGTGAACGCACATCAATTATCATCTGAAGAGGCTAATGTCTATGTCACTGTTGAGGGATTGGTTGTGTAGAACAAGATAGTAAAGTGGGACTTCTGTATTTTTCAGTGCTTGAAAGCCCAGAGAGACTAAATATGCAGCTTAACTGCAGGCTAGATTTTAGGGTACTTGGGTTTCTTGTTAATAAAGCTGAACTTTTTTATGTGGGTAACCACACTTTTTTGGGGTGTAACCACACAAAAATGGTGCAAATACAATTATGGAGTTGATAAGGAGTCGACAATAGTACTCAGTAGAAATGTAGAAAGTAAGGAGTCTTGTCATGCTGCACTCAAATACTGTCAAATAAAATGTAGGGGGGGGAGAGAGAGAAGTTATACTTGGAAAAGACTGGTAACCTTATTACTATTATTTGCTAAGTAAAATTGCACTCAATAAACCAAAACTCATGTAACAAACACACATCACTGACACTACATTAGCAGTAGGAGAGAAAGGATGATATGAAAGACAGGAACTTGCTTTGTGTTCTGAAGGGTAATTTCTTCCATCTAGAGCAAACAGAAAAAGAAAAGGAGAAGCTTACTCTGCCACTGTCAAGTTGTGGCAAGCAATTCAAGGAATGAACTAGTGTTCCATCTCAATGTGACACTTTTCTTAGGGAGGAAAATACCACACACATAACTCCCCTCCCCCCAACTAAACAACCAACCCCAGAACAAAACAAAACACAAAACAACCACTCATAGTCCTCGCTTTTCTCAGAACTCCACTGATTTTGTCATTGGTTTAATATGTGATGAAATATGCATTGACTCAACATGTTACAAATATGTGTCTTAGTTTTTAAAACCAATGTAAAGCAAGCCAACAAATAATCCTGAATATTCTGTACAGTCATATTGACTTAACATGTCTGCAGCTGTGAGGGTTTATAGGTGGATTTGGTATTCACTCGGATGTAATCACCTCAGTCTAAATTCTCATGCTTTTTAAGCACGTTGCTGTAGCTAGACAATGATTTCTTGCTAAAATAAATTATGAGTGGCATCTTACCAAACACCTATGAGCCTCACACAGTCAAAAAGAAATCATTTTACTACAGCTCTATTTTTTTCTACTTATTCCCCCATCTTCATTCCCAGTTAATTAATGCTTTACCACAAGCCACTCTTCTCTTTCCATTTCTCTGAGCAGTGCATACAGTGCTTCTGTGAGAAAATAATCTTTAAAATAAACAGTGCAGTTTCTGAATGAGAGAACAGTCTTAAAAAGCTTCTCTCTGGGCCTTTAGTCTCTGTTCTGAACATTTTTACATAAACTACACCGTGTGGAAAGAAGACACTGGATTTCTTTAAATTATTTTGTTTCCCGTAAGAGCCGTGGAGAACTTGGCACCAAGTTCCTGCAGTGTAGATGTAATGGTTCTCACTTCCACCAAGTTAATTACTTTGGCAGCAATATATCATCTAAGCTGAGGTTCTGCTACCAGGTAATTACCACCTCATAATTAACTATCTCTTTGAAATGGTTTAGTCGCTGGCTTTGCATCATTTGTAATTGAATCCACAGCACTGAAATAAGTCATTTTCCATAGGTCTTAGAATCAAAGAACTTGTACATCTGAAATTGAAAATAAAGTTAAGAATACATCTCCATGAGCTCATCTTTCAGGTTGTTTCCAGCCTTTCTGGATCCTGTCCAGTGCTGCTATTTACAAATTGTCATAGAATCATAGGATGGTTTGAGTTGGAAGAGACCATAAAGTTCATCTATTTTCAACCATCTTGCTATGGGCAAGGATATCGTCCACTGCCTTGTTGCTCAGAGCCCCATCCAACCTGCTCTTGAACACTCCCAGGGATGGGGCATCCACAGCATCACATCTCAGAAACCTGTTCCAGTGCCTCATCACCTTCACAGTAAAGATTTCTTTCCTAATATCTAATCTAGACCTACTCTCTTTCAGTCCGAAGCCATTCCCCCTTATCACTGCATGCTCCTTTAAAAAGTCTCTCTCTGTCTTAGTGTAGGTTCCCTTCAGGTACTGGAAGGCTGCAATTAGGTCTCACCAAAACCTGCTCTTCTCCAGGCCTAACAATTCCAATTCTCTCTGCCTTTCCTTGTAGAAGTGCTTCATCCCTCCAGCAATCTTGGTATTCTCCTCTAGACTTCATGCAATAGGTTAGTGTCCTTCCTATGCTGGAGACCCCAGAGCTGGATGCAGGGTTCCAGGTGGGCTCTCACCAGAGCAGAGCAGAGGGGCAGAATCCCCTCCCTCACTCTGCTGCCCACACTGCTTTGGATACAGCCCAGGACACGTTTGGCTTTCTGGGCTGGGAGTGCCCATGGCTGGGTCATGTCCAGCCTCTCATCCACCACCACCCCCAAGTCCTTCTCCTCAGCAGGTGTTATCTCTATCTGTTCATCCCCAGCCTATGTTCATACTGGGAGTTGCCCTGATTCACATGCAGCACCTTGTTTTATTAAACCTCATGAAATTCCCATGGCCCCAGTTCTTGAGTTTGTCCAGGCCCCTCTGGATGGCATCCCATCCTTCAGGTGTGTGAACAACACCACTCAGCTTGGGGTCATCAGCAAACTTGCTGAGGGTACACTCGATCCCTTCATCTATGTTGGTAATGAAAATATTAAATAGCAATGGTCCCAGAATAGAGCCCTAAGGGACACCACTTCTCTGTGTCCATGCCATTGCCTGGGTACTTAGTTTTGCCAGGTAATGACTGAATGAGTAAAATGTTTGCAATCAGTTAAACTTGCTGAGGATTAAACAATCTATTAAAGTCATTGGTGGACTGCTGAGCTGATTCTTCCTTTTTATCAATGTATTTAAAAGAAGTACATGATTCTGTTTCCAATCAAGAGCACAATCTGATGGTGTCTGATCAGCTTGGGCTCTGTCTTGAAGAACAGACACCCAAACTGGCACAGAAGTGCTTCCATTGTGGCTAAAGTATCTCCTCAATCCCAGGAGCTGCTACAAGCTATCTGCATCTCTGTTGTCCAACCAAGGGAAATGAACAATTAAGATGTGTTAAACACCAAAACTTCTTAGATCTTGAAGCCCTAAATCCCTGTATAATAGGTAAGAAAATAAACACAAAGAAACAAACAAAAAAACCACCCATATTTTTGTGGCATTAGGTGTCACAGGGACTGATTTTCTTCTGCACAGTGAGAGCTCCTTTTTCAGCAAGGAATCGGAGTTGTAAATTTTGACTAAAGTGTGGGGACCCATAATAGAGCCAAAACAATCCATAGAAGAGTTTTAACAAACATCTGTCCCCTCAGTATTTGCCAAGGAAAGGTTAACCCTTCTTTTATAGCACACAACATGGTTTTGCAGATCCCTGTCTCAGATTCTGTTCTCTGCCTTGTCACTCTACTTGTGACTATGGACTACACTAGGCAGCAGAACATCTACAAATGAGCTACTGCAACACCAAATAGTGCAGCACTCAGGTTGTATCTAACTTTCTCAGGAAGACCGTATTAGTAGGAGTTCTAGCTTTCAACTGGTGTAAAAAGTTGCTTTTCCTTGCTGGAGTATTGTAGCAATAGAAATATCAGCCCTCTCTTGGTTTTCAGCCAATATAGAATTACAACAATTCAGACCAAACATGCAAAACTGCTACAAATTCACTGTTTTCATGTACAACACATGGAGCTGGCCTCAGGCAGTCTGGCAAATCTGGCCTTATCCAACAGTCAGTAAGTCTCTAAAGACTGATGCACAGTGCTGAGTTTGGCTCCCAGAAAGGCTTTTTCTCAAGGGTAAGGTGGTAAAGAAAAGGGTAAGAAGAAAGGAGGCAGGTTCATCTATACATAGAGACTCTGAAATTTATGAAGACATCAGAACTAATTTCAGTTGCTAACTGAAAAGGAGTGTAGAAATAACGCCCATGACAAAAGTAAAAAGGTTGATCACTAGCCCTACTTAAGAATAACCTACGGCCTGAGATCTTGTCATGTGTTTTTATTTTATTTCTGCAGGCAAGAAGCACACATCAGGATTCTGCTGCTCTTGAGACTGAAACTGTGTTCAAAGTACCATGACCCCCACATGCTAGGGAGTATCACTTCAAGCTAGATGTCTAACTTAGCAACAGAAATACTGGGAACAGAATAATTTAGTATTAATATCATCTTTATCTTCTCTTCATATCTGATGTCTGGGATATAAACATTTTAGTAGATTAATTAACTTTTTCTTTTAATCAGATGCCCTACTTTGGCATGTACTTTGGAAAAACTCCTTATTGAAATGAACAGTCAAATACAACAATTTCCCTATCTGCCTATTCTTCTCTATTTTAAACTAGGCGGAAAACATCTTTCACAATGCCTGACTAAAATCTAATACAGATTGTATCTAGTAGCCACGATAAGAAAAAAGAGATCTTGATTCATTGAAGCATCAATATTTTCAACTATACTGAAGGCTGAAATAGGATATCAGGCAAAGGACAGCATTTCCCACAGTCAGATGCTTTGAAAATTTATCTCTGAATAGTTCTTAAAGCTGCTAGTAATAAAGATCTAGTATCTCAGGTTATATAAGCACACTTTCATCTATATTATTCTTTATTCAGTCCTTCTAAATGGAAAAGATTGTTTATTGCGTGAGTTTTCCTGTGTCAAAAAACCATTAGGCAATAGCTTCAGCAGTTATTAATCACTCGAACTGAGGTGTTCCACTGCTGATTTAAATTAGCTGTGGATATGATTCATCCTGTTTCTTACTCTATCTATGCATAAATCCCAGCGCATATATATTATCTATTCCACTGAGCCTATCAAAGTCAGAGACTTCAAATGATGCAGAAAAAAATCTTCAAACAGAGAAGGTAACAGTCTGCTGAACTTCTGCAAAGGAGTTTAAGACAGTAGAATAGTGCATTCAGAGAGAGAAAAAAACTGGATGCTAAGAATACCAAATTTAACTTTGATCTACTTCATATCAAAGAGCACACATATTTTAATTAGATCTAAGGCTCAAAAAAATATTATTGAGCTGCCAGACAGAATTAGAAACATTTAGTGTTATCTTTGAGGAACTTGGGGATTTCCACACTGGCAGGAGAGCATTAATTACAGTAAGTAGTGCACGATAGCTAACTATGTTCTTGAAAAATTTCAATGTGCTTAGTGTTCATGCCTTTCACCAGACTGAGAACACAAGAACAAATTTTTATTTACTGACAAAACAAATCACAGCATGACCATTAGCTTGGTAGGTTTTCTTATGCTGCAAAATACAACTGCAGAGTAAACACATACTTATCTAAGTAGGTTTTGCAATCCTAGAACTTAGGTAGGAGAGGATAAATTTGTTTAGAGTGGTTATATTTTTAATGAGATTAGCTGAAACAACTAATAAAAAGTAAGATGTACTATGAGACCCAACTACCTTCATCATTGTACTGAACCATTGAGTGTCACATACCACTTATTAGTCATAAACTTCAGTCTGCATAAACTTCATAAATCTATTGGATAACACTGGAAGGACTAGCCTTAGAGGGTAAACAAATTCATGCAATCAACATATTAGGCACAGGGTAGTGAGAAGCCATTTGGGGAAACCTCTAACCATCCTTCATACCATATTATACCTCAAATAATGTTCAAATTGTCTTTAAAATAATCTAGATGTTTGATAAGATCATTCTGTTGGAAGGCTGATTCAAATCTATATTTATATAATTTTTCAGTTGTTCTAAAATAATTAATAATAGCCAGCCCGTACCAATATGTTTCCTTTCTGTCATGATTGGGTTCTTTTACTGGTTAAATACTTCTCCCTTCTCTCTTGCACGCACACAGTGAGTACTGAGAGAATCTCTTCCAGCTTCATTTTGTTGAACTAAGAAAGCCGAGCTCTTGTAGTTCCCATTTGTATGAAATACTTCCTTTGTGACCTGATTAAGTTAAAATGTCTTCAGGTGAGAACCTGTTCTGAGTTTGATTTTCTTCAAGTCAGCAGAACAGTATTATCCAGAGAATTTCATAACCTGTTCCCCATCCTGCTACAATAACATTATTCCCTGTTACTGCAAACAGATTAGAGCCCAATCGCCAAAATTCATTTAGTAATTTGGTCCAGAACAATAACCTTTCTTCTTGACCCACTATTGCTTCAACTTTGCCCATTCCCTCACCTTTCTAACTTTATTGTTTCTTGAATGAACCTCTCTCATACTGATCAACAGATTCCCTGAATAATGCATAAAAAATTCTATTTCTTTTTTAGGAAAATCAGTTATTTCTGTTTGATAAAAGTTAGCCTCAGTAATCCCATTTTTCTTTCATTGAATCCCACCTTATTTTGTTGTTTTCTGTGTAGCTCAAATTTTTCATCAGGCTGTAATCTAAACTGTTAAAAAAGCCAGAAATCAAAGCAATGGGTTTTTAGTTTTTTGTGTGTTTTTTTTCCCCCTTAAACATAAGCTGTATTCTGAGGGTTCCCAAAAACCTGAATTACCTCTCTCCTATGCTGAAGTTGTTTGTCTCCTTTGTTTTTCTTTTCAGTGCTACTGACACAAATACATTAGAGGTGCACTTTAAAATTCTAAGTTAATAATAGATTTATAACTAGTTTTAGCTACTAAACATCCCTTACATGTTACACAGCTGTCAGTCCTATCCTGGTTTCAGGGGAGGATTAGTTTCTCCACAGTAGTTGCTACACTGCTATGTTTTGGAATCAGAATGAGAATGGTGTTTTGGATTCGGAATGAGAATAGTGTTCATAACACTGATGTTTTGGTTTTTTGCTAAGTCAGGTTTATTCTCATGCTCTGCCAGTGAAGAGGTACTCAAAGGAAATTGGGAGGGAGCATAGCTGGGAGAGGTGATCTGAACTGACCAAAAGGATGCTCCACACCATAGAACATCCTGCCCAGTATATAAACTGGGGGGAGTTACCCAGAAGGGGAGCCCATCAGGGTTCAGGAAGGGGGTCTGGCATCCGTCTTTGGGTGGTGAACAACTGCATGGTGTATCACTTAGTTTTCCCTTTTCATTTACATTAATAGTATCATTTACCATTATTGATGTATTTTACTTTATTTTCATTCATTATCTATCTCAACATGCAAATTTTACTGTGTATCTCCTCTCTATTTCACTAGGGTAGACATAGAGAAAAGGGATGGAGTGAGTGGTGTGTAGTGCTTGATATCCAGCTGGGCTCAAACCACAACAGTCCAATATTCAGGTCTGCTTCAAAACTCACTCTGGAAACACAGAAGAACTTAGTCCCTGCAAAAAGTATGTCTATAACAGCACTCAGTGTGCCAAATATGAGAAGGTTACTCAGAACACAGAATTATACAGCAACAGCTAAACTTGTTTGGAAAACTCAGATGATTTTCTAATCACAAGTGAATTCTGGACAATAACATCCTTGAGTACCATATTATTTCATGTTTATAGGCTACGTTTTTGTTTTTTTTTTAAGATAATGTTTTTCTTGTGTAAAATAGGCTAAGTGATAATGCCATCTTTCTTCAAATTCTTAAGCTGGAAAAAAGTTATTCAAAACCTGTTTATAAAACTGCATGGAATACCTCTCAAGCTACCCATAATAGCTTAAAAATGTTGTTAGCACAGAGTATCAAGTACATGAACCGATTCCTAAATTAATTCCTTCAAAGTAGATACTTGCTTCTTTCATTTGTCCCTCAAATTTAATCCCAGTGAAACAGTATCTGAACGCAGTAGCTGGACAACCACAGCAATTTTATGAAGCAGATATTTAAAACATCAATCCTAATCAGATAAACTATTGCTATTATCTATAGTTCAGACATCTATCAAGCCATCAGTACTTGCATTCATTCATAGATCACACATAAAAGTCACAGCAGAATGTGACTGCTGACTGACAGATAAAGCTATTAATATCTACATATTACGCTGTGAATTAATACATAGCATTTTAGGTGATTCAGCAAATCATTAGTAGTAACATTTATTTTTAGTATGCTTTTTTTTTTGCATACTTTCATTTTTTTCTTGGATCTATATTTGGCATACTTCATTTGAAAGAAATTATGTGTTTCCTCATTAACGGAATAATTAAAGACTGCAAATATGTTTCTGTTTATGGCAGAGATGATGTTTTGATTATGTATCCTAAAATAGAGTGAAAGCATCTGGCTGGGAGTCTCAGTACTGCTGAAGTAAAAAAAGCCACATTTTTAATGATGGGTAAATGGAAGACACTTAAACTGCAAATCTAAATAACTTTAAAATATACCAGAGCATTACAGAATCGCCTGACTACTTGTTTCCCACATCAAATTGGTAGAGTCTTAAAGGAGCATAACTAGATCATACTCTTTCTAGTAGAAGCATGACACTATGGTCTATCCTATGCAAGGACTGACTCTCTTTTTGCATCTTGACTGTTGAAAATACACAAATGTAGACAACAAGAAAGGTGCATGAATCTCACATCAAGACTTAAGAGTGATACAATTTTAAAAGCTTGTTCTTCCTTGATAAGGTTTTTGTGGTAGGATGCTCTTTAAGACTGGCAATATTAGCCATAACTGAGACAATCTGTCAGCAAACTGATCTATTGTAACATTAAACTTTGGCAAACCAAGTCTGACAGTTGATATTTCAAGCAGACCTATTCATGTGTTTAAAGCCCAACTCATTCTGCAGTGCAGTTTTTCACAAACTGTGTACCATACACAAGATTCAAATATTTATATCCTTATGGGACACACACTTTCTGCAAGCTCATAGATATGCAATGACAAAGTAGCTGGTTTATATGATAATAAGCAATACAACTAGTCACTATATATTGTAGAATATAAAGTTTTCTGAAGATTCAGTCTTTTTTACAAAGTCTGTGTTCAGAAATGCTCTAAGTATTCTAAAACTACTGAAGTTATTTTGTTCTTGTTTTTCTTTGAACATTTGGTCACCCAAAGTTAATTAAAACTCTGGCTTTTAGCTTTGCCTGTTGAAATTTCTTTTATGATTAGAACATATTGTCAGCACATGTGGCTGTCAGGAGACCAAACATCTGCTTTAAAAAATCAACTAAACTGGATAAGATTTACCCATTAAGACTCAGCATAAATGCTAGTGTTATTCTGAGAGTGTGCTTTAAGTAACTGAAAAAAGACAATAATATTACAATAATTATTATTTCTCTTTCTATTTCTGAAAACTCATGAGAAATTGTATCAGGTCATATCACATCAATTTCTAAACATTGAAGCATAACAGGTCAGCTAAAGAAATCAGTTTTGTCCTTCATCATTTCTTCCCTCCCTGTAACTTCTCCCCTGATACCAGCAATTGGTGCAGTAAAATCTCCTTTCACCAAAATACTCTGATAGATCTTGACAGACAGCTCATTCATCAGAGATGGAAAGCTAGAATTAGCTTGAGTAGAACGACTTACTTGTATTTTACGTACAAATACTTTATATTTTGCATACAAAACTACTTAACAATTGCCAGTACAGGAAAAAAAAACCCAGCATAAAAATATTAACAAAATTATATATAATAGTGGATTTTTATACTTATGAGCCTTATAATGACATTACAAAGAATTCTTCAATATTTTATAGTCAAATGAGACTGCTATGAAATTTTGTGCTATCAGCTTGAAAGAAAACTCCATCTTGGACCAAGAAATATTGGCCTAATCTACATCAGAAAGAAAACAAACCACTGTCAGGATCAGATTTTTTTCTTGGGTGAAAGAAAAGGTTGAAAACTGCAAATTGCAGAATTAATACATAAAATAGCTCCTAGTTTAAATAGTGAAATGTCCACAGGTATGTGGACCTCTTGTATAGAATCTTTAAGTTTGGAAAAGACCTCTGAGATCTTCAAGCACAACCAACAACCTAGCACCAGGTAGCAGGACTCTCTCCTGCTATTGGAATGTGTTCAAACAACTCAAATAATGCACTATTTTGCAAGCTGCCAGTGGTGGGATGTAGAGGAAATGTCGTGTGCTGATTTGCTGTTGAATTATGCTAAAAAACCAGTCTGCCTCATCAGCCTCAAATTAACATCCTGATTGTAAGGTGAAGATTAGGCAGATAGGTTGCTAAACTGACCTGAAGATACATGACTGGCAATCTTATCTTTTCACACTATAAAAGTCCAGTCCACCTTCAGATGGTAGATGCCTCTAACATATTCCTTCTTGGACTGTGAGTATGAAGTTTCCTCCCTTAATATGGGAACCCCCCTCAAGGATGCTCCTTGACACTGAGTGAAGAGATCTGTCCATGAGCATTGGTATGGGTGAGTTATATCAATCTGTTCTTAATAACTGTTTATTTTTGCCAGCTTCAATAGAATTGTTTTGATATAATTACTTCAGTACAGTGCTCCTAACATATGCTTCTAGCAATTTTAGCTTTTATACCATGTAGTAAATAATTCTTTTTAAGACCTTTTGTCTAATAATTTGTCACAATAAATTCATTTTGTATAAATATATCTGATTTGCCTTCTTTAATCTTGCAGGACAAAGTTACTTAAACTGTTGACAGTCTGAAGCTAAGGTTGGATCCAGCTGCCCCCAGGCTCCTCTCTGACATGGCTCTACATCAGGGCTTCTCTAGTAAACTTTGTCCAAAAGTCCCACCATCACCACTGTGTTTACCATTAATCGTGCCCTCAAGTGACATATCCCCAATTTTTTTGAACAGTTCCAGGGATAGTGACTCCACCACTTCCCTGGACAGTCTGTTGCAATGCCTGATAGCCCTTTCTGTGAATAAATTTTTCCTAGTATCCATCTAAACCTCCCCTGGTGCAACTTGAGGCCATCTTCTCTCATCCTATCCATAAGGGGCATAAGCACCTTTCTTTTGCCTACAAATGCTACAATGTAGGACCAAAGTAGAGCTTTTCACTCAGCATGAGATGGCCCAGCACAACTAATCATCAAAACAATAAAGAGTTGTTGATATCACGTTTTTAATCCAGACCCACAAGTCTGCAGTAGCTCAAATGAGAAATCCAAATTGAAATCTAAAATAGTGTCAGTCACTGCTGATTTATTTCAATGAGGAAGAGACTTTGAAAAAACAGCCCCGAAGGCAAAATTTGAAGTCTG
Organism: Pyrgilauda ruficollis; assembly: GCF_017590135.1. Lineage (NCBI taxonomy): Eukaryota > Metazoa > Chordata > Aves > Passeriformes > Passeridae > Pyrgilauda > Pyrgilauda ruficollis. The sequence continues at coordinate 16,309,275 of NW_024526599.1, read as the reverse complement.
CTCTTCTGTGGCCTGAAGCCAAAAAAATTCTTGTCACAAATCCTTGTGAAATAAAATAAAAACATTTAAACAGGAATGAATGCTGTTTATGAAACTGATTAAAGAAAGGGTTACTAAAAAGTTGGTTTTCATGGCAGAAACTATATTTATCTAACAGTGCAACACAACTTTTCATGAGTTAAGAGGCAATTTCATATGACCTTTTACAAAAATGATTAAGAAATGCCAGCTTCACTTTGTGTCTTGTGCAAAATTAAAACTAAGATGTCACTTCAACCTGTGAGACAAAAAAAAAGCAACTATAAGACAGGATAACATTCCAGTGATTTTCAATGGCTTGAGTACTGGAGACAAACACTGCTCTACTGACTGGGATTTGAATAAAGCAAGCTGTAAAAAATGCCAGTACTCTCTAAAAAGCTATTGTTTTTCCCTTCAAAATGGAAGTCAACAAAATATGTCAAAAGTTTAGGATTCTTAAAGATTTTAATTACTAATAATAATACAAAATTTTAAATAAGATTTCTGTCAGTTGCATTATATATTTTGTTTCTTGGCCACATACCTCATTTATATTTCTCAGGCTGGGGTCTTTATTCTTGTTTTGTCCCTGTGAAAAAAAGAGAAAGTTCCTTACCATTCACTTGCCTCCCAGAACTCAGGACATAAGGAGAAAGTGGCAGCCAGGATTAGGTTTCTGACAAAGCTCTGGGAGATCTGACATGAAAGCTTAAGGCTAATTTCCAAACAATTCTTTAGTTTGGGTCAGAGCACATGACAGTCCCCCCGCCAGGTGCCTGAAAACTGGATTTACAGTTTTCACTCTGAATGATGCACCAACATACTTTCCTGCTGCAAGGCAGCAAAAAGCAAGGCAGATAAAATAAAAGCCGTGTTTTGCAACGGTCCCTCAGTTTTATTCAGCACAGAATATTATAGTGGCAACAAGTCTGGGATACTGAAAAACTACAGTTCCTTAAAGTACTAAAAATCCTCAAGATTTCATCAAGTGTCACATTATTTGGTGGTGGGAAGGGTTGAGTTAAAAACACTTAAAAACAAAGCAAGAAATATATAAGTCTTACTCTTTTACTTATGGAGAAAAGCTTAAAAATGTGATCTCTGATGGCTGAAGAACCATAAGGCAAAGAAAATACACGCTTTGAAGTTCATGGCATTTACAAAGACCTAAGTCATGATTTCTGTATGCTTGAAGTTGACAGTTATTTATTTAGTCCAGCATAAGTATGAGAAATGGTAGAATAAATAGAATACAGTTTTTTCACTGTTACCGTATATACTTTTAAAGGTATAATAAGTGACAGACTGTCTTGCATTCTGTCTTTACCTATCAAAGACTTTTTTTTCATTCAGCAAAAAATAATCAAGACCCCATCTGGAGAGGTTAGTGTTCATAGGTGTGCATGTATTTCACAATCTATATATCAAATAAAAGTATTTTGATGTCACAAAGTGCTGTGACCATGGCTTTGGACAAGTCTGAGTAGAGTCTGTGCCTCTTTTTAAATCAAGCTCTTTTTTGTTGGCTGTCCCCATCTCATGGAACAAGAGGAAACCTCCATGTCCTGAGGGGACCACACCCCAGGGCACAGGATGAAAATGCAAGATATCTCTGGGATTTGTCTTTTTCTTCTGCTCCTCTAGGAATAGCTTGTCCTACCCAGAATATTACCAGTCCACCAGTGACCCTGCAACATTTTTCTGGGGAATAGATTGCTGCCAGTTGTGGGTGGGAGAGGGGAATGTGAGGAGGGCTTTTCTTTGAGCTTCTCTGCTTCCATGAAAACTCCATAAATTATATATTCATTCCAACTCAAGAAGACATTGGGGCAGTTTGTTGTAGATGATCCAGAGTGGAACGAAGCAGTTATCACAAAACACTAAAACAGCAGTCAGAACAAGTTCATAGCACGAAACTGGGCAATGCATTTAGGGGTCATTTACTATCCATCTGTAAATAGTCCTTTTACTTGCATTGTTTCCAGTCTTAGTCATATTTCTCCAGATATTTGAACTCTTGGATACCTTTTTCTGTGGAAATTAGCAGTACCCCCTCTGAAAACACACACATTTACTCATCATGGGGTTTTATAGAGGTCTTGTCATGTTTTTCAGCTGATTTTACTTCTATCCATTAGGCAAAGTATTAGTCACATTAAGTCCCCTACCCAAATGCTTTTTATGCTTCTGAGAGAAGTGGCAAGTTACAATTCCACTCCTTATGGGACATTAAACATTTATTTGTTTGTTTATCATACCATGACATGGTCGCAAGACACATGAAAGCTGCAGAAATAAAAGCAGTATTAAAAGCGTGCAGTTTAAAAACAGTTCAAGGTCTGCCTAGGTAACCTCACAACATTTTTTTATGAATTGGATTGTGATCAAAAAAGATAGGATTCAAACATGGACCTGAAAAGGCCATGCCTATTTGTAAAACCAGAAGTAACATGTGCAAATCCCTGAAATATATCCATATCCATACAAAATTAAAAAACCTGAGGCAGATATTTCTTACTGAGCTGGGAACTTTGTGCTAACAACTTATTCTTGTAAATGGCGTGTTTCTATTTCATATCTCAAAATAACGGAATGTGTCTCAGATTCTAAAGGAAAGCTATTAGGTTATTCAGAATAATGTCCTCATTTTCATGGACACAGAAACATATGATTTGAAATTTGGGAGAATGTGGGGGGATTTTTGAAGAGTTAGGAAAAAAAAAATCAGGAACTGCAATATTGGGAATTTTTTTCCACATAAAATGCAGCTTGTAGCAACTAGTAACTTCTAAAATCAGCTCGTAATCAAAGTACTCTTTAGCCAAACCTGTACTCTGCCACAAGTGCATCTCTACAAGCACTTCAGCTCATGTCAACAATACTGCCCCAAACAAATTGAATTTCCCAATTGTTCTTGTTTATGATATTTTGGGTCACATTGCAGAGCAGACAAATTACAAGGAAGTAGATTCTTTCCAGATGAATTGAAACTGGAGGGCTCACTCCAGGAGCAAACCAAACTACTAAGGGCCATTCACTTCACAGGTAAAGAGCTAGATTGAAGTAGGATTACCTGCAAAACAAAATTTTGGGTTATCAGAATAGAGTCCTTCTGAAAATTTATGCTTATTGTGTTGTATCATCTAATAATATGAAAATAAGCCTATGAACTCCAGAGTCGCTATACGACTTGAGGACAGTACTCTAGACTCATTCCTGGCTGGAGAACTGTCCACTACTAAAATCAGACATGATTATCACTAGATGGAACAAGTATCTTCTGTGTTTGAAGGACTGGCTGCATTAACTGAATTATATATAATAAATAGTTGTTAAGGGAAAAAATATTTTAAAATTCTAACAAAAAGAAAAAATATTAAATACCCCTTTCTGAGTAGGAAAATATTTTTCACTTCAGATCAGCTAGAAGCTATCTGGAAGATGAAGTAGACACAGGTTTTCTTCTGTAGCAGAAATGAAGGTGAGAATAGGAACACTTGTCTTGTCAAATTCATTTACTAATGAAGTACAAATTGGGGCAGCTAAGAAAACCACAACCTGCTTTTTCTATAACACCTGTAAGTATTTCTTGATTTTTCATGTGCCCTTTGCTTTTAAGTCTTTAGGTAGTAATTGCTTAACATTTTCAGTTTTTCTATGTTTAGACTCTTTATTCAACCATTAATTTATTTTTAAATGACAGTGGATATCATGTAATCGACCAATACTAGGAGCAGTAATTTTAAAAATGGGAGCAGAAGTACAAATTCAAGTACTGTTAGTGAGTCTCATTATACAGTGCCAAAGAGCAGCCACATGCTGTGGCAGCCCAAAGCAACCCAAGTGGAAATCTCTAAAACATGAGCTGCCTGTGTTGGTTCTGACAAAACTTTACAACACCCACTCATTTCATTCTAAAATGAAATTAGAACCTTATATGAGGTGTTTGTTATCAGGACATAATCTAAAAAAGGAACAGACCCATGGGTGTCATAAAACAGAATACTGTCAACAGAACAGTATTTCACAGAATATGTGCATAATTTTAGTAATGGTATGCAAAAGCAAATATTTAGCAAACAGTTTCTTTGATGACTCGTTCACAACTTGGAAATATGCAGCCTAGATCTGCATCTGACATCTCTATGCACTGTGGTAGGAATTCTAAAGACTGTGTAATTTTCAGCTTTTTGAGAAGAGCAAGCACCAAATTTAAAAGCTACAGCCAGTCAAATTTAAGTGTAATAACCCATCATTGGTTTAATTTTAAATTACTTGATTCCAGAAACTGGCACTTGATCTAATGCAAATTGCAAGGTCAGAATATTCCCATGAACTAGGAAATCTCATTCTTACACCCTGTTCAACAAACTCAAGGGAACCCCGGAAATCAAATATTTTCTAGTTAATATAAAGATGTATTTGTTCCATAAGCAGGAAATATAACCTGAATAAGGGGGCATTACTGCAGGGCATTCCAGCCACGAGCTCCACACTAACACAATACCACACCAGGATTGCAACTGCATCCTGATTTGAGAGACATTGGTCTTGTAACGGAGCGGGAAATAAGTGAACAAAAGACTGAAAAAAACCCAAAATAAAACTCTTTGAGAAGAGGACTGTATAAATAGAGCTTGTAAGAGATCAATCACAAAAAGTGCAAAGAGTGAGTCTTCTGAAGAAAAAGTATTACTTTGCTTCAGACACGTTAGAGCTACCAAACTTTCCAAACTGGTATTTCAGAAATGTTTCTTAAATTCTTTGAAATGCATTATCTGCACCTAAAAAGGAGACGATTTCTTTGAGAAAATATGAGAAAGAAATTTCTTGTGGCCTTGGGTGTAAACCTATGCTTCACATAACAGAGGTTTCCATTCTTAAAAAGACCATACAGAATATTTTTGGCAGCGTAAGAAAATAAACTGAAAAAAAAAATCTGGTAAACATGTTGAGTAATTCAATGGCCAGGTAGTTATTGAAAGGTGCTAACCAGACTTAAAAGATTTAACTTTTCTGACAAGCGTATTTCTTGTTAAAGTTGAAATCCATTTAAAATCTCTTAAAATGATTGCTTAAGCACCCCAGGATAATACAAGTATGTTCTTTTCAAAGTCTGATGAGGCAACTTCTAGCATTCTGCTGTTTGAATAGGTAAGAAAACAAACTGCACATTCCAGAGACAACTCATGCAAATATTACGTGCGTCTATTTCAGCTAAATTATTTTGTTACACTCTTCATCTATGTATAGATTTCATCTTAGTTTTCTAACTCCTACTCAAGTATTTTTTACAGGCTTCCAATATGGCCTTTCAGTTTTGAAACTTCATTTTCTTGTAAAACTTTATGGCTCCATGTGGCTCATATTAAATTTTCAGCCTGTGTAGTCTGCAAATAATTTCTTATTTTTATGTTAATTGCTATTTAAAAATAATAATAAGTGAATAAAAAGGTTTTGAGCTCAACCTGTTTCATACCCTAGAAACTGGGTTAATGAGCTTCAGAGAGCTGCATTCTTCTCTTTTGGCCCCTGCTAACAGACCAAGTGTGCTCTGTTCTCTCCTACCCAGAAATACTGAGCACTTCTCTGTATCAAAGCCAAGCTTTGAAATGGCTTGTTTTGTTATCTGTGTTTAGAATAAAGGCAAACGCCAGTAAAGCAATTAAAAGCTTGGAACAGGTCTTGTGTATGTTTAAAAACACTGTTTGTTGACAAATTCCAAAATGAAACAGTAGTTATGTATCTTGGTCAAGTAGTGTTAAGAGGTACATAAAACAGACAATTTAGTAAATAATTTTCAGCTGTAAAAGAAAAGTTGTCATATGTGGATGATGAAGTGGTAGTACCAGAAATGTTATCCTACTTTACTTTCAAGCAGAGTAAAGTAATTACTGACTTTGAAAATTGCAAGATTTAATGGTCTTTAAACATTTTGAAGAAATAGCAATGAGTGATGCAAAATTAGAGCTGAGCCAATAGCAAATGTTAAAATTACTAGAAAATTAGCTTAAATTATCATTAAAGAAGTAAATTAAAATAGATAACTTACAAAGTGACTAAATAACATTAAAATGCAGAAGTATTGATATGCAAATCTTCATTTATAAGGATTAATGCTTTTTAGCACTTTTTCTATGAACCCTTTCTATTCCATCAGAAAGACCAACATAAAAACTATGTTTTCTATATAAAAATGCTTCTCAGATTGAATTTCTGATTAGAGAGAAATATATGCAAAGGCTAAGAAATGTTTATGTGATTTTGAAAGCTCAAGATTATTGTGCTTCTCTAAAATGGAAAAAGTAGATGGATCTGAACTTCATAATGTAGGCAAGTGCCCCTAGCTGCAGGTGATGGCAATCTAGATATATATTCAAACCTCTATGCTTTCCACAAAAAGCTGAACAGCAACAAATGCCTGTCTCTAAACACAGTGGTTAAAATTCCGTCCTGTGATGTGGAAGACCCTGCTCTGAATCATATGGAGTGCACCTACCTTCACCAGCTTTTTCATCAAAAAACAGGATGCCTCAGTCATTTTGATTTCCTCATTAAATGAGCTTAACTTCATAAGGAACTCCTCAGGTAGAACAGAAAATTGATAGAAGATGTAAAGGACAGCCTTAGATGTTTGATCCTTATGATAATGCATGTTTGCTGATAAATTTCCCAAGGTACATTGTGAAACACTTGTGTAAAAATTGTCAGATTCACAAAAGAATAACATCAGTCTTTGCAAGAATTTAAGGGTCAGGGAAAGCCTGCATGCCTTTTAGAATCCTGATACTTGTTCAAGTGCACTAGCAACATAACATTAAAGAGCCATGTATGACAGCACTGTCATCTTTAACATTTCAAAATACATATTTCAGAGATTTTTACAAGTATTCACAAATGTCAGATGGCAGGATTTCTCAAATGTTTTTCCATAATTAGCTATTTTCCTCCACCATTAGGGAAGAAGAATCAACTGGGTAATTACTAAAATTGTATAGCCCTTGGTCCCGTCACACGGATACTTATCACCTATTCCATGTGTCTTGTTTCGCTGAAATCTGTTCTGGGAGGCTTCAATGTCCTGGACGTCACTGTGATGCTGTTAACAAAGCAGGAGCACTCAAAAATGCATTCAGTTCATGAATTCTGGAATGATACATATTGTCACCAGATGTCAACTATGAAAATACAAATGCTCTAACAGGTTTTGTAAATAAATTAGAGGGTTATTCTAGGTTTCAGACGTTGCTGTATTCACTTAAGACCATGGTGATCATTATTAACTCAAGAGATCATGGTGATCTCTCGAATGTTTCTTGTATTTCATGCTCTGAACAGTGGATAATGAAAACACTGAACCTACCAAAACTGAACAAATATGTTCGAATGAATGAACTGAACGAATGAAAGAGAAATATTAAATTTTAAGTTTCATGACTTACCCATCATTTCTAGGCAGTTTCCTCTGTTAACACTTGAAAACTTTTGCTGTGAGTCTTTTGACTGAATATAGGCTTCAGTTTACAGGGATGTGTTTGTAAACTGGCCACTGGAGAAAGGCACTGGCAGAGTAAAAAGTTTAAAGAGAAAACAGTGTTCTAGTGAGTAGCCCTGGGCTTAATTAAAAATATATTTAGAGCTTTGTTGGAAGCTACTTCAACCAACTATTTTTTGGAGTTTGTACAGCAGGGATTTGGTTGTTCCAAAACAAATTGAGAGAGGCATTTCTTCATGTTCAACATTCGCCACATAAACATTGGATACAGTCAATATTTAATAGGAGCAATACCCCTAACATTTGCCAAAGTCTCTGTGTGCCAAGTTTGCCCTTCAGGAAGGCCCACCTTTAGACATTAGGTCATCTGTATAATGATGGAAGTGGAACAATCTAAGCTTGGAGCATTTCACTTTCAAATTCGCCTACTTGGGTCATGGCTTGGAAGACATAGTGCTACTGCTAATTTTCTGAGTAGACATTTGTTTCAATTTTTCACTTTAAGTTCTAGTGAGATCCCTTATTGCAACCATTTTCAAAAGAAGCTGGGCAGGGGATTGTCACACAAAAACCCACCTGCTCTTCAATCTTGTCAGTTGGCCTCAGTCCCAAAGCAAGAGAGTTCACATCTTCAATACTAATCAGATTGTTTCCTAAGCCAAAATCATGCAACAGTTGAAAAGAAGATGTTGAGTTTAAGCATAGTATTGCTTTTGTTGTGATAATTTAAGATTATAAAACAGAGTTTATATAGAGAGAGAGCATTTTTCATAGATTAGCTGGTCTGCCCTCTGGTCTTTGGGCCTTTATGTTTGCATATCTTCAATATTTCTTTGTAATCATGAGTGAAACCAAGTTTGTTTTTTATTTCTAAAGAAAGCTGAAATTCTCAAATAATCAATATCTTAAAAAAAAAAAGGCATTTAAGTTTAAAAATAAATAATTTTTTTAAGGGTTTTAAGGTGATTCTTTTTGTTTTGTTTTGTTTTTTGTCTTGGTGTACTTGCTTATATTTTGCTCCTCCTAATGTTTTCAGCTACAAAACTCATGCACCATCTTGAAGTTTCCACTCTCATTCCACCATTTGATCATACCTACAACAAAGACCAAGCTTTAAATTAGACCAGCGTTTGTTTTCCTGATTCAGTCCCTTGGAGATGACCAGGTAATCAGTGAATATGAATTAAATTCTTCACCAGTCTCCACTCTACTACTGTTGGATTTTTTGGCAGCTTTTTATATGAAAATAAGTTTGTGTACTTCAAAGAATGCATAATATTATGGGTCAATATATCTTTCTTCTCTCAGCCCTGGAAGTCAATGAAAAGAAGAATCTGCTCCAGTCTAAACAGAATAGTTGAACTATTAACCACAAATATCCAACACGATTTTCTACATTTCTAATTAAACTTAGACTTATAGACAGAATTTTTAAAATAATGTTTTTAAAAATTTCAAAATATAAATTCTTGTTCCCAAATTAGCTGTCAAGCATGATTAAGATTGGAGTTTCCTTGGAGAAAAGTGCTACTTAAAGTAGCACAGTTCTATAAATGACACTAAATTACTGAAGTAACAATCAAACAAGAGGCCCTTGGGCCAAAACTATAGAAAAATGAAGACAAAATATTACAAAAATAATAAGGTTTAATGTCTCTTGGCTTTGAGGGAGCTGGGATTGTTTCACCTGGAGAAAAGGAGGTTGAGGGAGGACATTACTGCTCCCTACAACAGCCTGAAAGCATGTTTTATCAAGGTGGGGATCAGTCTCTTCTCCCATGCAGCAAGGACTAGGCCTCAAGCTGCACCAGAGAAGATTTAGATTAGATATTAGGAAAAAAAATCTTCACTGAAATGGTGGCATACATGGCAAGTGGTGGGATCACCATCTCTGGAAGCGTTCAAAATATGTGCAAATGTGGTGCTTAAGGGCGTGATTTAGTGGTGGACATATCAGTTTTAGGTTATTGGTCGTACTCAAGGATCTTTGAGATCTTTTCCAAACTTAATGAGTCCATGATGCTATACTCTTTTCAAATGCAAAGTGAGATCTAAGGAAATAATGACAAAGGAGCAAATTAATTAGATAATATGACAGAAATATTGTCAGGGTAGAATTGGTAGGAGTATTACCAGGTATAAAATTCTGAAGTCGTTTAGAATTTTTTAAAAAATTCATTCTTCTCAAAAGAAAGGGCATTTTCTGAATGAATGTGGTATATTTTTTCCTAACCAAATTTTCCTAACCAAACAAAATTGCACCTGTTGCAAGGAAAGCATTTTAAGCTATTTTATTACACTGGATTTATAGAATATTTTTGATAACTTCTACTTGAGAGAAGTAGAAGGAGATTCCATCTCCAGGAATTTATTTCTTTCTGGTGGTCCTTTGTCGGAACCCAGGACATCTCTCTGGATGCCCTGAATGTCTTGTGCCCCTGGTAGGGGCTCGGAGATCCTGGCAGGGGCTCAGAGACCCTAGCAGGAAGCCAAAGACACTTGGGATTTTGATCTTAATCCATGGAGCAAATTACCAACTTTGTATGAAGAATGACAAGTCACAAAAGTTTAAGTAGCATAATAGCAGTTGTCACCAGGTGAAAAGTGACATTTTGAAGATTTTTTACTATAGGGATCTAGGGTGCAAGATGAAGGGATTTTGGCATTGTCCTGTTCTTCTTCCTTCTTCTTCCTAGCCTCCATCTTCTTGGTGATGGTGGCACTTTGGGATTGGTGTAAAGTAGAAAGTCTAACATAGGTGATAGGTTTTGGAAAATAACTGTAAATATCGAATACGTAGTTTATAGTATAAAAGACAACACCAGCCCCGTGGGAGGGCAGTGTGCCTTGGACTGACCTGGTGAACAGACCTCAGCAGGCCAGACAGAAAATGTTTTAGATAAAAAATAATAAACAACATTTAGAACTACAGCTGAAGACTTCTGACTCCTTCTTCGACAGCTGAGTTGGGGAAAAGAGACTTTTAATACATCTCGGGATCATCATGACCAGAGGAGATCCTGGGAGTCCTTTTTTAATTTGAAACACACATACAGAGATGGAAAAAAAGCTAAACTGTATACATTAGTGTCGCCCTGATTTTGTAAGACTTTGTTAAGCCTTCTGATGTTTACATACTTTCAACAAACTTTCTCACACACAGTTCTGTAAATAACCTATGTTTTGCATTCTTTCATGGAGGTGGAGAGAATTGATGGACCCTTGGTCTGTCCAGTGGCATTGGAGAGGTGGCACTGTCACCCTCCAATCCACTGTCACCTTTGGAAAACTATAAATGTTGGAGTCAGAAAATAAAGGTTCTTCTTTTTGTTCCCCTCAAGAGCAGCAGTGTCTGTGTCATCATTTCGTGCCTTATCACAACACATTAGCTTTGTGTATGAAATACAAAGTTAATGTATGCAGTAATGTATACAACTAATGTATAAAGGTGTATGAAACCTGATATTATGAAGGAATTTCTATCACTCTGTGCTGTTCAGTTTTTGACAACTTCACTGAAAATCGAGATTCAGCCCCTCCATGGACTCTCGAACTGATCAAATTTCAATCAGAGGCAAAGTAACCTTTCACCAACCTTCTAAGTCTCTGACCAGCCAAGGAATATGCAGAGAGCATCTAAATCAATATTTCCCAATCACCTTTCCCTGTTCCATAAAAGTAAGCATGTTTTTATGTAACTGGGAAGTTTTCTCTGTCAAATAGGCTTTCCTATTTTGCCTTGGCCCTTTCTAGATTATTCTCCTTTCCTTCTCCCACTCCATTTGTTCTTTTTACTGCTGTCAGGCTTTCATGAATCTTCATGTTCCTCTACAAAATGCAGCTGCTTCCTTCTCTTCTTTACATCAGTAAGATTTGTTGGCCTCTAATTTTATCAGCCAGCTACCTTACTAAAATAATGTGAAGAATATGAGCAAACTTTGAGAAAAAAATTATCTGAAATTACCTCACCCATATGACAGGAATTTTAACATGTGCTGAAGAGCTATGAACATAATCCTGACTCTCTGCTCCTGTTCTATCGTGATATTCCATTGCATTTACCACATAAGAGTTCATGGAATTTCTTGACCCTGTAGGCAAATGTTTGTATTTGAATGATAACTCCAAAGGCAAGAATCTAGGTGGATGTTTAAATATTACTGACTTTGTGACTGTGTATGTTTTCACGGAAAACTAATATATTTTTTAAAACTTTTGCATGAATAAACTGCAAGAACTAAAGATTTTTTAAATGTTTTATAAATACCTAGGTTTTTCACACTGCCTTTACAGGTAGACAACATTACAGGTACTTGTATCAGGACTGCCTGAAATGGTGCTTACTGGTGTATTCAGTGGGACCTGTACAAAATTGCTTTGAATAACTTAAATTCAGATTTACATGTTTAGGGCTATTTTGACTACATTTCTGACTTTGTAATTCCAGGTATCTGCAGCATTGCATGATTTTTTCACATTCCTTGAAGCAAACTGAAATGTCAGGTTCAGTAATAAGATGTGCAGAGTTTCTTGAGGAGCTGCAAAGTTCGGTTTGGTTCAATTTCTTACTGAGCAAGTTCTTCAATTGCTCAAGACAATCTCCAGTCAGCCATGCAGTTGTGCCTCCTCTCTCATCCCATGTAGTTTTGCACAGCCTGTATATCTTGCCACTGCCTCTTTTCCTAAGTTATGGATGAACATTATTAACCCTGAAACCCAGAATATTTTTCTGCGATCTAAAATGTGCATTTAACAACAGCAACAGGTCCCCTTCATTGCAGACTCTTTCTGTTCTTTGTGTTCTGAGTAATGATCCACTCCAATCTATTCATCTCTACCAGGAGGAAATGGAATGAAGGCCCTTGTATTTTATTAGACAGTTAGCAATAGATGAAAACAAAATAAACCCTTTATGCTTAAGCTAAAATTTTATTTTTGAAATGACTATAAATTGCCAATTGCAAAACTCTAAGTTTTCCTTGACACCATTTTTAGAATGTACTTCTTGGGAAAGCTGATTTAACCTCAAATGCATAGCAAAATGTAGGAAGATTTGCGACCCAGAATTGGTTAAACATTTGGTATTTTGAGAATAGAAAGCAACTATCTTTAGACACTTCAAAAACTCATTGTACTCTTTATTCTAGTGCATATTTATTCTAATGAATGTTAAGTATTGTTTTTTTCCCCCAGTTCCTCATCACATTTTATTGGAATATTTTGTTGGTTTTGTTCTTTTCCCAAAATCTCCTTTGAATTTAGTTTTTAGGAATTGTTTCAGTCAAAAATAGAATTGAAAGAAAATTAGCTTCAGGTTTCAGTGCAGGCACAATTTGAAGTAGAAGGGGCTTTCTTTCTTCAAAGTCTGATACAGTCTACTATGAAGACATTTAAGTTATATGAATGTTACTCAGAGAATCTGATTGAAAAGCAAATAAAATTTGGCAAATTTAAATTCAGAAGTGGTTTTTTGTAGGGAAAAAAAAAAAACCTTAAAGAATATCTCACAATATTTTAGCTTGGAAGAGAATATGTCACATCACTGTGTCTTAGGTAAATAATCAAAGTACTAGGTGAAGTTGGGATTTTAACCTATAATTTTAAAGCTTTTATTTGTTCTACATAGCAAGATGGTGAGTTTGGCTGTCATTCAGACTAGTTTTACCAGGAAAATTAATTACTACTAAATAATATATCAAAATATTTGGGAGATGGGAAGTGTACCATCAAACAACTACCGAAATAGAATATCAACATAGCAACATATAAAATATCTTTCTGCAAGCTCATGTGTGCTTCCTATAGCCTATAAAGAACCTATTAGATTTTTAAATGTGCTGATTCATATTAATACACTTATTTTAAATTACTTTGCCTCTTGGTTTTGAAATTCAAAGAATTATAGCATTTTTGAGATAGAGTTGTAGCTTTTGTTTGTAGGTTAAATATTTACATCTGTTCTATCCTTAAATAACATCAGCTCAAAAGTAAAGACCAAAGCAGACATCCCAGTAAGCATTAATATTTACACTATACATCAGGAAAAAAAAAAAAAAAAAAAAAAAAAAAAAACCCACCAACAACAACAAGCCAACAAAACAGATCATAATTCCACAAATTATGAGGGGTCACTTATCTCTCAGTGTCTGTATTTTCAGCAAATTGTTCAGAACAGCAAGATTCTGAATGGTGGTTCTGGCTGTAGTTCCAGACAAAATTTGCAAACTGCATGGGCAAAGAGCATGCCACCAGGAATGTTCCCTGTTCTTGTTCTACTGTCAAGCAATACTTTAAAGACAGTGCGGTCTGCTCAATATCTCACTGTCAATACTTTCTAATATTGCACTCACACTGTTATTTAAAAGCAAGCTGTACATAATTGCAGCCTAACTAGCTAAGTTTAATATCTCAGAGAAATTTAAGGATCAGATAGATAAAGAATTTTACTAAGGTGCTTTTAGACCAGTGATTACAAGCAGCAAACCAAATAATCTATGTAATGACCATAAATGTGGTCGTGAAGCAGACCAGTCAAGAATATAACATTACTGCTGGCCAAGGGGCCTATCTGTACTTGTCAATGTGTCAATGAATCTGGAGCACTGTTCTCTCCATGGGATAACATGCTTTTATTTCTGCTTAGGTTGACATACACAAGCTTAACCTCAGAACTTCAGCTGATATTTCACATTCAGTGTTAGGATCATCTAAAGATAATTTTGTTCTTCAGCTTTGTTCCTGATCATTATGGTATGAATTTTTTTGTGTGAACACAAGGTAGTTGCCCCTGAATAAATTTCCAGTGTCTTAAGGTGTTGTATATTTACTTTGTTCAAATAAAAAATTCTGTTTCCAAACCAATTTTTTTTTTATTATTTTATCAGCATTGGTTTATCTGAAATATCAGAACCTACAAGGAGAGAATAGCCTGATTTGACCATACAGTAAATTTATGGGGTTGTGAACTCCTTCCGGGAAAAAGTAGTTCATATTTCTCTGGCTGTATAACCTCTCTGAAAAGTCAGGGAACTCTCACTACTTTTATTGCATTAAGTTAACATTTACTACACCAAGGAGCGTGACTAAAAATCATTTTAAAATTAAGCTGATTTTCTTAGGCTAGGCTAAGTGCATGCATAAATTTGTTTGTGATGTTTTCACTTAAGTATTTAAATAATTTCAAGTTTAAATAAATAAGAGATGAAGATATAAATCTGTGAAATACAATTAACTTAATCTTATACTATTTCATATACCATCCATAGCCAATTTTTTTTTTTTTTAAGAGAGAAAGGAAGTTTTATTTTCGCATATGCTCGTTTAGAACCATATCCTTCAAAGACTCATAAATATTAACCTTGCAGCATAATAAGAACATCAGGGATTTTTATCTAGAAGAATGTACCCACAGGTGAGGATGCAGGGTATAGAATGTCCTGTCAGGGGGGCATTCCAGCTGTAGCTGGAACACCACTATGTAAAAGAATTTTTTTCAACAGTATGGGATTTATTTAGAAGCAGTCTTCTGACTGCATTAACCTGACCTATCTATTCACTGATCAAATTATCAGTTAGAAATCTTTCTCTTCCCCCATTCCATCAAGCACTGTTTAGAAGCTGATGTGCAGCCTTATCACATAAGGCAACAGTAATTACTTGGGTGAGTAAGTACCTTGCTCCAAAAATTCCTCTAATTTTTTAACTAACTTCATTTTCCAGATCAGAGACGTGAACTTTCAACAGAAGTGAGAATTAAGTTAAATTAATGAGTATGTATTATCTCAACTGCAGTGCAAACACATTACTGTGCTTGGCTTCTTTGAAGCTCAGCATTTTTCAGCTACACTAGTTGAAACTGGCTTCTAGAGCTGAATTGTTTTTTTAGAGTCAGTGGGCCACTCCTTGGTTTCTCAGATTGAAAAAATTAAGTCAGGGAGAATGCTGCAACTGATTGAGGTCAGGCTGAAGGAGCTGGGGTTGTTTGGCCTGAACAAGAGGAGGCTCAGGGGTGCTCATCTATTGCTCTCTACAGCTGCCTGAAAGGAGGTGTAACAAGGTGCGGGTCAGTCTCTTCTTCCAAGCAATCAGTGACACAACAAGAGGACAAAGCCTCACGCTGCACCTGGAGGTGTACAGACAGACCATCAGAAGGAATTTTTTCATGGAAAGAGTTGTTAAGCATTGGAATGGAATGCCCAGAGAGGCGGTGGAGTCATCCTCTGGAGGTGTTAAAGAAACGACTGGATGTGGCCACTTAGTGCTGAGGTCTAGTTGACAAGATGGTGATCAGTCAAAATTTGGACTTGATGATCTCAGAGGTCTTTCTCAAACAAAATGATTCCATGAATCTGAAAGACCTCATAGTCCGGAAAATATACATCATAGATCAAGAATTTTCAATTAGGATGTTCTCTTGAATGTAATATGGTTTAGCGCCATGTTTATGGTTTAGAAGTAGGTTGAAAATTTTTAAAAAGTTCTAAAAGATAATTATCTTTATGTGTTCTGATCCAGAATGCACAGGTTGCACTCTAGAAGGCATTTTATGCCTGACAAGCTAGATTAAAAGAGGTTTCTGCTGTTATAAAATTATTTACCTATTTACTTAAAACAAAATCTGATTCCACTGAACTATGAAATATTGCAAGAAAGAGGGAAAATAAAGGATTGAGTTATGATGAAGTATAACTTTATGCTGAGCTTTAATGTTTTAAGTTTGGGTTACCTAACATTCACTCAAATATCTGCATTAACCCAAATCAGAATGCTTGATTAAAGTCTACCATACATATACTGGAGAGTTTTCAGGGGCAAGAATATAATTTATTTCAGTTTTCTGTTTAGTACAAGGTAAATTTTCTAGCTGAGGCTTCCATATTTTGGAGAAATATAAATTATTAACCCTAGCCGAAGGCCAGGATAAGAAATAAATCAAAGTAACTGTGTTAAGTCCTCTTTAATTTTCTTCTTAATTATATGTAGAGCTTTTCTTATCTTTTTCTCCTCTCCTTTAGCAGAAATTCCAAGATCATCTTTGGTGGTAACTTATGAAAAATGGAATATGCTTTGCTTGCTCTCACTGACTACAGATATTGGATAAGCCACCCTGTCAAATGTCACAAAGTCAATGAATCTTAAAATACCACTCTGCCTATTATTAGAAAAATAGGCACCTCAGGCTACTTTAAAGAAAATCTTGTGGTGATTCATAAATATGCTGCATAGTCCCATGAAAACAGCAGCCAAGGCACTCACAAAGGAAAGAAAATATGTTTTTATTTCAACAGTTGCAGTGCAACCACTGCAGAAATAGTTCACACTTTCCAAGTCTGTACGTATACACATTTTACAAACCTCTATATACAAAGCATATTTCAATTCTTCATCAAACAAAGACATTTAGTGATGAATATTCATGGAACAGGAAGAAAAGAAGTAATGCAATAGGCCTTCTTTTAGAAAACAGAATCTTGTATACATTTTGTTTTTCATCAATGTCATAGACCATCATCTGTACAACATCTGGGTGCCATGTAAGTATTCTTATGTTTCAACTAGCTCCAAGACTGAAAAATTCCTTCATTAGGAGACTATGTCTTAAAAGCACATTTAGTAGTTTATTTTTAATTTAGAAATTGCATGATTGCTTTTCCCAAGACATTGAGAATAGCATCTTTGTCCTTCAAGCATGTATTTCTATTCACTGTTAGGTCATATCTGCAATGACTTTTGCCTGATATTTTATCAATCAGAACTTCCTCAGATGTTTTCGTCTTCCTCCAGATTTCTGGAATCCTGCTTAAAAAATGGTGTCACATTTCAGCCTAATTTCTAGCTTTTGGTACTGAAGAACAATTAAAGGATTGCATAGCAAAATGAGTGGTCTGACTACTTAATCCTTGATATCCTGTAGAATTCTTTACTTGGCACCAGCTCAGCCTGCTAGTTTGTTCCTATTCCTATGGCCCATTTGCTCTGTTCCTGTTTGTCCTACCTGTGCTCTAAGTTTGAGTGGCATCCAGCCATGGGGAGGAGCTCCAGCAAACTCAAAATTCTTCACAGATGGATGGAAAAAATATTTTGTACCATTATTATAGCCTTATCTTCTCTGAACTTTTTTTTTTTTGGTCCCTAAAGGCCTTCTTGAAAGCACCATGCTCTGCTGCATCTGTAAAAGGGATTTATTATGAGTTTTTGATGCTTTTCCTAAGTGACTCTTCAAACTCTTTCTGTCATGGTTTGTATATTTGCATTTAATCTCTAATGGTTCTTGATGCATTCTGCACTTTCATTTGGACTTATATTTAGCTTTTGAGGGGTTCTTTTGATTATTTAACTCTGTAATCCTGTACTTTCTGTTTAACCATGGTGGCTCATTTTCATCCCTCTAAAGGCTCCTATTTCTCACCAATCATTACACTATGACTGTAAAAAGTTTTAAGGAATAAATGTCAGTGAATACTAACACACTGTGCCATACATTTAACATAAGCACGTTCTGTTTCCTTGGATCTACACTTTGAAACACTTGAAATTAAATTCCAACAAGTAATGTTTTACTGTCAGAGGGGTCACAATGTATTTACACTACAGTAGGAACATGCTCAATAAGAAATTTGCTTATGAGCCACAAGTCCCTATGAAAATAAAAATTAAAAATAAAAAATTAAAATTAAAAATAAAAATAAAAATAAAAATTTAATCCAAGTAATGAATTGTTAAATTGTTAAATTACTTTTCAATAAATATGTTTCTTCATAGCACAGAGAGCCCAAGTAAGCATGACCTAAAATACAGCCAAGGTGAAAATACTGTAAAAGTGCAAATATATAGAGATAGAGGTCGACAGACAGGTAGATATGAGACAGGCAATTAAAAAAGTTTTCTAATTAAATATGTTAGAAAAATCTTGGGTCTAACAGCACAAGAGGCTGTCACCACACTTGGTTAGACCATTCAGACTACTCCAGTGACCAGCAAGGGAGATAAGAGCCCCTGTCACAGAAAGCCTTACAGTTACTAAGAAAGCAAAGCAATTCTCTTCTTTCATCCTGGAAGCAGCTCTTTTTCAATCTGATGCTTTAATTCACTGCACTGCCATTTACTCTGCCAGTATTGTTGCCACTCAAAGTCTGAATTTCTCTCCTTCGTGTGTGCATATATATCCTTTGTATATTCCACTTATATCTAAGTATTAAACTAATTGTACATAATGCAGAAACTGACAAGGACTACATACATGGGGATGTTTCATAGACTCATAGAATGGCTTGGGTTAGGAGGGACCTTAAAGATTATCTAGTTCTAACCCAACTGCCATGAGCAGGGACACCTTCTACTACATCAGGTTGCTCAGAGACCCATCCACCCTGAATTTGAACACTTTCAGGAATGGGGCATCCATAGCTTCTCTTGACAGCTTGTTCCAGTGCCTCACCACCCTCACAAGAAACAATTTCTTCCTGATATCTAATCTAAACTTTTTTTCAGTTTGAAACCCTATATACACACACATGCTCTCATAAATAGTCACTGTCCTTCTTGTAGGCTCCCTTCCTGTACCTGAAATTTGCCTTTAGGTCACCTCAAAACTTTCTCTTCTCTAAGCTTAACAATCCCAATTCTCTCAGCCTTTCCTTCAGAGAGGAGCTCAGTCTCTAATCAACTTGGCAGCCCTCCTCTGGAATTGCTTCAACAGGTTTGTGTTCTTTTTGTGCTGGGGACCCCAGAGTTGGATGCAACATTTCAGGTGGGGTCTCACGAGAGCAGAGCAGAGGGGCAGAATCCCCTCCCTGGCCCTGCTGGTCAGGGAGGGGATTAGCAATTCATCCACTCTGGATGCAGCCCAGGACACATTTGGCTTTCTGGACTGGGAGCACCCGTGGCTGGGTCAGCTCCAGCCTCTCATCCACCAACAACCCCAAGTCCTTCTCCTCAGGACTCCTCCCAGTCTGTTCCATCCCCCCAGTCTGTACTGACGTCTGGGATTTCTCCAACTTAGGTGTGGCATTTGTATATCAAAATTTAGTTACAAGCTTGCATTATGCTCCACAAGTTATCACAACATTTATTGAAAGAATTTGGGTTTTGACTACGTGCCAGACAGACCACAGTGTGGATGCTAAATTTTTTATTATTAAAAAAATACTTAAAATAAATCACATATATTTTGTTAAAGAAGGGGCAAGCAAGGACTTTTTTTTTTAATTCAACCTGAAAAAATTCTAAATAGAAATTAAAATATTTAACCTAAAATAATAGCAACTAAAATGTAATTTAGAGCCAAATTACAATGACAGAGAAAAAAAAATAATTCTACTGACAAAGTCGTGATTTTAAATTACTTACAACACTGCAATCACTTTGCAATCCTTCTATTTTTCATTAAATGAGGACTGGAGAAATTATGCACAGATTTTAAAAATAGTTATGTTCAACATCATAAAAAATCGTAACAACAATTTAGGTTTTCACTTTTTTGGTTTTACGTCATTTGTCTTATATTTTGCAAACCTATGTTGATCTGAAAACAGTTACCTATTTGAAGCTGGGGCAATTATTCCAGGACAGATCTTTGGGATAGGGCAGATCTACTGAACATGGTCACTGGCTGCTGCCCCTCCAGCTGATCAGAGGTCCTCCCTGTTGACATACTGGTCTGTCTTCCTCCATCTTTCTCCCTGAGGAGAGGATACAGCCTCAAAAATCCAGACAGTCTCTAACAAGGCCTCTTTGGCACACCCAGGCTGCTGAAGGAAGATACATAGCATTTAGTCACTGAGAGCTTACCCCACATCTCCTCAGAAGCGTGTTACTGTTATGCAAGCAACAAGTGAGAACCTGAATATTGCTAATTTTGGTCATTCCCAGTAAAGATTCTAGGCAAGTACATTTGTCAAAGAAATACCTAAAAATCTTTCCCTGCTTCTTCTTTCACTTTAATATGATTTTAATTTGTGTAATTTTATGAAAATGAACAGGGAAAAATTAAGTCCATTGGATGGCTTCATGCTGGCAAATATATTAGTCAAAAGCAGAGTCAAACCTTTCAGAATCCCAGCTGCTTTAAAAGACTACACAGAGCTACTCAACTGATGTTGGGCAATTATGGGATAATCTTCAAGATGCTCATAGCTAAAAATTAAATTAAACCCTAGAAGCATAAAAGAAGAAATGAAAATCTGACACTGGTTATTACTGTATTCCATCTCACGGTTTTAAAAGAACTTCATCTAATGACTATTTAATATGTGAGAACGGCTCAAAGTTATTTCAAAGGGATTGCTGTCATATGGGGGCAGATGCTGGATCTTTGGCACAGATGTAACAAGAAATGTATATTTCCCCTTGTGCCCTGGAGACACAGTCCCTCAGTCTTGATGCATCTCCATATCCGTGCGTAAGCACTTCAGCTTTCTATGTGCATTGTTCAAGACTGTTTGCTGAAGCAAAACTTCATATTTCATAGGCATATTTGTGGGTAAGCAAACATTTTTACTGCTATGCAGCTCCAAAGATTTGGATAGTCAAAACTGTATTCC
Source organism: Pyrgilauda ruficollis (assembly GCF_017590135.1). Taxonomy (NCBI): domain Eukaryota; kingdom Metazoa; phylum Chordata; class Aves; order Passeriformes; family Passeridae; genus Pyrgilauda; species Pyrgilauda ruficollis. Next base: position 16,288,218 of record NW_024526599.1, on the reverse strand, counting down.
TCTCTAGCCTTTTTTCCTCCCAAGCATGTTAAAATACCAACATATTAGAAGCTCCAGAATTTTAAAATTTCTTAGGTATAAATGTAGCCATCTTTTCAATTTTATTATAAATATAAAGATAGGCAGGTGGCCTATTTCTTCTGAAATTACTTAATTTTATGGAAGTCATCTACTGCAATCAGAATATTTGTGTCTGGATTTTCAAAACTGTCAGAATCCAGAGTCCCAGAAATGCTCACATAATGTCTTGTGTGACCACTGAAACCAGAGGTCTGTATACCCTTGCTGTTTACAAAATACACCCAACCATTTCAAGTAAATATTCAAGTACCTTTAGAAGTTTGGCCTTCAAACATTACTCACATTGGGAGATAACTTCTCATTTATAGACTTAAAATGTGTCACCAAAGTAAGCTATCCCAAAATTTGTGCATCTTGGATGAAATTAATTTAAAATTAAATTAATTTCAAATGAAATTAATAATTCAAATAAAATTAATTAATTTAAAATTAAATTAATTTGAAATTAAATCTCAGTCCTTGGTTGCACGTCTGATCAGCAATAAAATTATCTACAGTCCAGGTGTAAGGAAATATAAATCTCAGATCCTGCTGAGTTTATAAAATTTTTCCCTTTTCTCCTCAATTTCATTACCCAAAAGTCGAACACTCTAAAATGTAGAGTCACTCCTATATTTGACCAAGGCTTTTTATCACTCTGTCTACAGTGGTACATATACATTCAGTTTATAAAGTTTGCACTTTGAATAATAATTAGTTTAGCTGTATTGCTCATAACTTCATCATTGACAAGGTGCTGTTAGGTCATAGGTGGTGTTAGGTCAAGGATATCAAAGGTCTTTTCCAACCTAGCTAATTCTGTGATTCTGTTAAAATGTAAGCATATCTGAAGTTCAGCACTGGGAGTTTATCAGATTAATATCGGACATACAGAAACATATTTATTTAAGTAAATTGGTGGCATGTTAGTTGCACAGTATCTCTATACCTTTTAAACACCAAAGAAATGAACAGCTGAAAGATCAGAGGTAGACAGTCTGCTCAAAGATTCTCTTTCCTGAGAGCATACAGATAAAGGACAACTGTAGCTACAGGCAAAGCTTCCTTTACTTATGTAATGTAGGTGGGAGACGCCAGCCTACGTTTCCACAGGCACACTAATTATCACCTGCTAATGATGTCTTCCTTGGAGATACTCATCAGTGTCTTTTTCTACTTAATGAGTCTAAATTATTTAAGGTAATCTTGATATAGCACTATCTCCTGATAACTGATTTCTTAATTTATTAACAGCTAAATGATGATTTAAAACACAATAATAATTACTAATTTTTAATAATTTGACTTTATTGACAGGCATACTCAAGTTTCAGAATTTGCCCATTAGAACACTTAATTTTTTCAGATGATATTCCCACTATATTCTTGATTATCAAGAGTGGGAAGCGAGGAATTGTCTTGAAAATTTTAATTGTGGTGTCGATATACACATTCCTTACCAGACATTCCTTAACTAAAGCAAACAATTATATGCTTTTAACAGAAGCTCCAGTATATTTGTTTAAGTCAATACTTTGCTTGTTTAAGTTTTTCAACAAATGCAGAAAATTTTATCTAAATGTAAATTTATCACATTTTTCAGTTTCAGCTTGTAGAACAGTATCCTAGATCTATTTTATTTTTAGGTCTGGTGTTTGGGAAAAAAAATAGCTTGATATGGGTAAACTCAAAAAGCAAGTATAACTACAAATTTCTGTAGCAAAGACGTTTGAGGTACATTTACATTCAGGGAAAATGCTGGGGAAATGGGAGAACATAGACTACTTAGTACATATATCAATAGTTTTAGTCAAATATGAATGAAGCTTTAAATAAAAGTACCTATTTTTTGTTGCATCTGTGTTTTAGAAATATTAATTCCTGTGCCCTTTGGTTTCTCATGAATATACAACACTTAAGGAAATGAAGGCATAAGGCAACTCTTTTGATACTTAGGACTATATATACTCGCATTAATGCTAGCGCATAATAGATGGAAAATCAGGATTCCAAAGAAATTCCATGACCTTCAGATCAACAGCTCTGAGTGAGTTTTGTTGCCAGTCCCATTGTTCTCCCAGATATAAGCAAAGAAAACAAACCAGTACTTGACTAAGATAAACCCTTTAATTTACCAGTCTCACAAGCCTACAAGTAAAAACCTTTAAGACTATGTATTGTCTTCTTCAAATATTTTTTTAATCTATTCCATTTGAATATTTGCCTGAATCAAGACCGCAGGAAAAACATCATTATACCTAAGTATTACACAGTTCTCATTAGGCAGAGATCCTGAACAGGGACCTGACAGAAAAACAGTGGTGTCTGTCCAAATAGCCATTCTGTGGGATGAAAGCTGAACAAAGTCCATAATTTGGGATTTATCATTACAGCGTTTGGACTGGAGCAGAAAGAGAAATTTAATTACTCAATAAATTACTCTTTATCAGTTTCTCAAATCTGAACATCAGGGGAAGTGCCTGCGTTTCAAATTACTGCAAAGTAACATCTTTTCAAGTATTCCAAGATATAGCAGGGTTTTGTATTATGTACTGCCCTCAGTCGCAATGTATTTGCTTTTTCATTAGGGCACTATCTGACAAAAGACCAGATCTATGAAGTCTGTGCAATTCTTTGTCCTACTTTGAACTCCTGAAGTCCAAACTTGGAATCATTCCATGCAAAATGAAATAATAATTTTCATGGAAACATGTCATTCAACCATTTCCAGATGAAGAGAACTGCTTTCCCGTCCTTTTCCTCCTTAATCTTCAACACTTATCTCCTTTTAATTGAGTCCTGCTTCTCAGCTTCTAGAAGTGTCCTACATAAAACAATTACTATTCACTCTCTTCAGAGAATGTACAGTATACCTGCCAAAAAAAACTGAGAAAGGAAAGGAAAATTGTAATATATGCAAGAAATATTCAACAGTAGGTTAGTGTTTATAATTCTGAGCTGATCTATAAAGTCAAAGAAAAGCCAAGATTTTCTTTTTGTACCATTTTATTTGACCATGGGAAAAAAATTGTATCCTGTTAATTTTTGTAATCAAGGACTATTTTGGTTTTCTGTTATGTGTATTAATGGAAATAAATACTTCCCCACATCATAACAACTTATTGTTATGAAAACTAACTGTTCCAAACAAGCCTCATTTAAACATTTTTTTCCTAAATAATGTGATGTAGGATAATAGGATTTAGTTCTTTCTCCTGATAATATACTTGCTGAAGAAACATAGGAAAAGTTAACTTGTAAGCTTGACAGCCAACCAACATATTAGCATATTAAAGAGCATTCTGAACTAAGAGACTGTATTGGCAGCTGAAGTGCCAAAGTGTATATTCTTGCACTGTTGTCATAACAACAAAACAATAGATAATGTGGAATGTGTGTAAAGAAAATTTCAAAATATTTGAAACAAAAATTTGTCTGCAGCTTAGAAAAGCCAGTAAGATTCCTCCTTATGCACTTAGTCTCAGATGCAGGCAAAACTTTTTAAAGTTAAAAGCAGCATGATATTTTATAAATTGGCTTGACTGATTATAAATTTATCAAGAAACCTTACTGCCCTCTCTGTAAAAGACAATGATTCAACTTTCCAGATTGTCCCCACGTCAGCTGTCAAGCACTGGCAACAGAAACTCAGGTACAGACTAACCAGACCTTTATATTGATCAAGGTCTGGACAAACAAAGGAACTTCATGCAAACTTCAGTACGTTCCAAAATGTAATTAAATTGAGGCAACTCTGCGGCACCTTTGCTAGAAGTGAGTCTCATTGAGGAGAATCTTTCATATCCAACCTGCTGTTTTACAACTTGTCTTTGAAAGAGACAAGAAATCTTGTCTTTGAAAGAGATCAGAGAAATGATCACAGGCTACAATCATTTTAATCTCACCAAGCGTATATTTTTAAGGTGTCAGGGATAATCTTGTAGTGCCACAATATGATTAGGATACAATCAGGAATGCAAGAACAACAAAATATTTTCTAACACGCCTACACGTGCCTATGCAGAAAAACGTGGTTGGAAGACAGATTTATTGTTGATCAATATAGTCTCTTATAGATTATATTGTGAAATAGGTTATGTTTTAATGTGGTTCTCAGTATATCAGCATCTATATATTCATATTCAATAAATATATATATATATGTGTATGTATATAGTATAGATGAGACTGAAGATAAAGAATTTTGAATTAGTGAAGGTCCACTGTCATTTTCTGACTAAACTAAAGAAAAGTAAATGAAAACATACACGACTTCACTAAACAATGTAACTGTCTCTAATGAATGTCTTCTCTAACTGCCAACACAGTTTTCATACATAAATAACAACGTCTCTGTACAACTGAGCTAGTCAGTCATGAAGTGATGGGTGGATTGCTTTGAGATCAAAGCTGCACCACTGAACACAGAGCAAAGTACTGACTTCACAGTTTTTGCAGTTATTATGACAAATTACTCACAAGCTGGTAGATGTAGACTTAGAATAGATGATATAAACACCTAAACAACATCTAAAACGACACTCAGACTCCTAACACATGTACCTGCCTAAGGTCACCCTCTGGCTACTATTTGAAGGTTGAAAAAAAGACGAAATATACCATTGGTTTGCCCACTGATTAAAAACATACTATGTTGAGAAAATGATCAATTTCAACTTTTGAACACATAATTTTCTTAAAATAGCTAAGAAGATCTCTGTGTCAAAATAGCAACATTAAAGTTTTGTCTGAGGCTGGGTATATATTTCCAGGATGAACATCTTATGCTTAAAGAAACAAGTGATGCACACAAGAAATAGAAGTGGAATAACAGAATTGCTATTAGACAGGATCACTCAGGTTACTAGTAGAAACAAAAAGAAAGAAACCTAATGCATTCTGAAAACACTTTTTCCTATTTCTTTTGAAAATGAATGAAATATTCAGAGTTATATTTCTCTGAATAGTAATAGAATATAGAATAGAAAAAAATATTTTTTTTTTTGCATTACCTACACATAGGAAAATGCACATAAAGAAACTCCTCCCTGTAACTGCCAATGAAATGCTGAGTATGTGAGCAATAATACACCCATAACTTCAGGTGCTGATATAAGACAATGTGAATATCCCTTAAAAGTCACTACATGTTTTGAAAAATGTCACTGTGCGTGTGTGTGCCTCACTGAGCATTGTATCTGTCCTGTCCTGAAGGTGTGACTGTAGGGACAACATAACTGACAATATTCAGAATCTGCCACTTTTTCTCAGTGCCTCCAAGGAGAAGATAGCTCTGATTTTGTTTTGCATAGAAGAAGGAAAAAAATTCCAAATTTCTATAATTTCTTTGGAAGACATAACTATATTAGGGAAAAAAATAGAATATTCACTATTGGTATAATTTCCTGTCTAAAGCTTATTGATCCAATTTAGCACCAGCTGCTACACAACAAAAGTAAAGCCAGCCTTCTGCAATTTCTATAAATGTTTTAACCAGCAAAGTGTTAAGTAGTTACTTACAGAAACAAATACCAAATCAAATTACACAAAGCAATATTACAGCTAATTTCTCAAAATTAATGAATTTTAACCTATTTTTGTCACATTGTAAACAGTTCTCTAATTGTTCATGTAAAAAAAACCCTGCATGCACTTTCTAGAAGGATTTCTATACTTACACACTGACAGGAGAAAACCACTGTGCTTTATGGGACCTATCACAAGTCCTGCAGATTCAATCAGCCTCTGCAGCCTGATTATCTACGTCCGGGAGTATGTCTGTAAACCCTTTATTTACTCTGATAAGTGAGAGGCTGTATCAAAACACCTACAACACAATTACTTGCTTCGCTTAGTCTCTGAAGAAATTTTGAACTTGAAAAAAATTAATAAAGATTACTTTAAAAAATGTAAGATCATTAAACAAATCCTTACAACTAATGTTTTCTCCAGCACAGAAGCAGAATAAAGTGTTCCGGTCTTTACCTTAATATTAGAATGTAGATAAGTTCATACTCCTGTTCTTCAAGCGCTGCAACATCTCAAGTGACAGGCACTAGAAACTACCTTCCCTTTAATTAGGATAAAACTAGCAAATACAAGGTTGAAGAGGTAAGCCCTCATCTAATTAGCATTTTATAAGTTCTCAATGAACAGTAGGAACACTTCTTAATGTGCTGCAATGGCATTTTCCTTGCAAAATGGTGGAAGGTATTTGAGAATGAATGAAGCCATTAAATACACCTCTTTTTCTCCTGTAATTTAAACAAAAGCAAAAAGAAATGAGAAGGTTGTCTGGACACGTGACAGTTGGTGTTCAGGCCAGCACCTCGGTGGCATAGTGATTTCATATGAGAGAGAAAAGTGAGTCAGGGAAAAGACATTAATTGCAAGTTTAAAATATCTAATTTTAGAAAAGGTTCCTGTAATAAATTATAAAAGAAATCTAAGAACATATTTTTTACTAAGTCTATGCCTCTTGCGTATCCTTTTCTGCTTAGCAACAATTACTGCAGATATTGTCAGGTTTTGTTCAGAAAAACCATCATAACTATTCCAAGTATGAAACTTTCATAGTAAGGGGGGTGAAATCTCAAATTCAAAGTATTTTCATGTAGGCTCAATTTTCATGATGAAAAACTTTAATTCTGAAGAATTTGTCCTTACATTTTGCTGTCCGCAAAGGTCTCTATTCAACATATCCTGGAGCCCTTTCTCAGTATAAATAGATAATAGCTGGACACAGGATATGTTTCCCCAGCTAATACAGACCTCACACAATAAAGCAGTTTGTAAATTATTCTCGGAATGGAGAGCTTTGTAGTTTTTGTCAAAGCAGGGCAGGAAAAATAAAATTGTGTGCATTTTCATGGAGAAAGAGTAAAAGAAGTGAATGTGGAACATTCAGTATATGCTGCTGACACTGTTTAATTGCAGGAGAGTTTTAGATCCTGGTCATTGAGAATGTCTTGAATAAATTACTTCCATTAATCAATTGTTAAGAATTGGTATGTAAATTACTATGCAAACTTAATTAACTGCTTCTCTATTTTTAGTATCTAAAAATCCCCCACTTTAATAATATATATTCTCTCTCTCTTTTTTTTTTTTACAGCAAATTAAAGGAATTATCTTTGTTAATATTTGATTTGGCATGAAAAAAATATTAAGGTAACCATGACAACAGTGTCAGTAGCAATAAATCAGCTGAATTACAATAATGACAGTATGTAAGCAATGGAATGTGAGACTTTAAGGGAGCAGCATGTTCTGACACAGTATAACTATTATGAGGACACCCTGGCTTATGCTTTCTTTCATTTATGATAAAGGCTCTTATTCCCAGAGGTGCTGAATGTAATGGAGCTTTTAACGAAGTGGGATGAGTCAGAGATATGTATAACTATTCAAATTCATGTAGATAAGAAAGAACTCTACAAGCCAGAGTTTTTTTACATACGTTTTTGATATAAGCCATTATGAACTGAAGAATTGCATGCTGTAATAGCTGTAGTAGTTGAGTGAATTCAGATTGGTCAGCAATTTTATTAAAATATACTGTGCTCCATCAGAAATACCCTTAATAGTCAAACTTCCAAGTCTCAGGAAAGCAAACATTTGAAAGAGGTCCCTAACACTGGAAACATAACATGCAATGAGTCCCAGGCTCTTTGGTCTGTGTCCCACTCTTCCCCAATCCATGGAATTCCCTGATAATTTGTCTTGTTCAACTTGGAGAAGAGATGATTGAGGGCAGTCTGCAACATCATGAAGGGGACAATGGAGGAAAGGTGGTGAACTCTGCTCTCTGGTGATCAGAAATGGACACAAGGGAGAAGAATGAAGCTGCATCAGCCAAAGTTCAGACTGGAATGGAGGAAAAGGTTGTTCACCAGATGGGTGGTCACAGCATCAAGCCTGCAGAGTTCAAGCAGCGTCTGGATGATGCTGCCAGTCATCAGCATTAGTTCTATCTAGGTCTGAGAGTAGCAGAGAGTTGGACTCAATGATCTTTATGGGTCCCTTCCAGCTTGAGAGATATGCTACGGCTCAATGATTGCTTGCATAGGCTCAAGAGGGAAAGGGCATGACAAAGTGGAATTTATTGTGGAATTTAGCATTTCTATTTTTGACTGATTTGAATGCAAGGTTTCAGTATCACCACAGAGTAATGAAACACAATTTATTAAATTTCAAAGAAATTTCTCTTGTAGTTTTTTGGGGTTTTTTTTAATGAGGCATGAGGAAAACATATCCAGTTTAATATTGTCTTCAAATTTTTACAGTCATCTCCAAACAAATCGCAACATATTACCTAAGTCTGATTGTTCATTAACGTGGAAATAGTTTGCACAGCACATGATTCTTCTAAAGTTAAAGAATAATTGAGGAAAAAAATAGAGAATATGGTATGTTTATAGCATGGACGGAGACTAAGCGAATTCATTTGTTTTGTATTATGAAAATTCTTTGTAGATAAAAATAGAAAATTTGCTAGGAACAAGCTATTCACATTCTGAAAGAAAATCATGGAACTTCAGCTGCAGCTTGTGTATGGAAGATTATACACAGGGCTGATCTTTCTCTCACATTTTAAAGAAATTTCTGAAGTTATTTCCAGATTTTTATTTTGCTACCTTGCAATTGAATGCAGGTCATTCCTTTAGAGGAAGTTGCTAGAGTTTAGATTACAGTTTCTAAAAACCCACCACCGACAGGAAGAAAAAAAACCCCTATGGCTCCAGTCAAAGATGTTTGTTTCTCCAGCTTTTATTTGACCATTTTTCAACACTTTCTTTCAACTTAAATGACATTAGTGCTAGACTAATTTGAAGACCACCCCCTCTTCCAACTTCTACTTTCACCTCATATAGGCACTTAGGCCAATAAACAAGATGACTCAGAGCAGTTTTCTGCTTTCTTGGTGCAGGAGTGATTGTCTGTGGGAGTGTGCATTTATGCATGAGAAAGGGAAAAATGATTCCAGAAGAGGAGGAGGAGGATAAAAGGAAGTAAGATGCATCAAAGCGGCATTACAGAATTTCAGCTCCAAGAAAGTTTGCTGGAGACTGAAATGTGGATGATGTTATCCAGGCTAATCTTGGTGTAACAAAGCTCATAAATATGCTATTCAAATATTGTATTTAGTTACAAAATATGGAACTTCCAAGTGAATCCAAGAAAACAGGATGGCTGAGGGGCCAAATCCAAAGAGGAAGGCACACTAGTTTTAATTCTCTAGCAAACTCCAGCGAAGTATAATGCACACAACAAGAGTGCCTACCAACATTCCTGGCTCTGCATTTTTAGACAGCAAAGACAGCCAATATTCCAGACTGCAGAGCAGAGGATAAATTTCCCTCAGCAAATAGAGCTATCATAACTGGAAATAAAAAAATAGAGACATGGAGAAGCAACACAACACAGTCCAGTCTAAGGCTGTATTTGGTTTATTATCCCTCCAAAGATGGATGTCCTTTGTTGTGTGCTTCAGTAAGGCACTTTTTTTTTTCTTTTCCTTCACCCTATTCAGCTGTCTAAGACCAATAATTACTTTCTCACGTTTAGTTCAAAGTACAGGTCAAAAGTCTCACCTTTTTAGTTTAGCAAGCATGTCCAAACAGACCAGGCAAGTTAGTACAGGGGAAATTGAGAGGTCTTTTTCCTAAATGAATTGATTTTGCTGAAGGTAGCAGGGAGGAAAGAAAGAGTGGGGATTTAGGGACACATTACAACTAAAAAAACAGAAACACAAATCACAGAAGATTTTCATTAATTGGGTGAACACATCCAGGTGCTTTAAAATGCTTGTGAATAGCTCTTAACCCTTTCCCAAGTCCAGAGGTATTTTAATATTTAAGAGCATTAAGCCCCTTTTTTGTGGTAAGACATTTTAAGATTCCTTTATACCATATATCCATATGCTTTGTAATGCAATATGCTTACTTTTAATTGTTAGCATTGAATTCATATTTTGCTTGCATTAGTATCAATTTCTCAATTTCCTACAAATTGTTTCCACTGAATTGGATCCACTGTGGGCTCTCTCTGTTTTGTTCTTTCCATCATTTTTTATGTTTGCTCTTTTAGCTTCACAAAATTTCACCTTCTCTTTCTACTGTATCTAAAAGGTCAATTCTTATAAGAGCATAGCACCCTTCTTTGTTTTTCTTTGGGTATTTCTTTCACAAGAAATATCCAAAATATATATTTGCATCAATATAAAAAGATTTTAAAAACTATTGCCAAGGAAAGGTTGTTTGATTTTTTTTGGTTTTGTTTTTTTTGTTTTGTTTTGTTTTGTTTTTTGGGGTTTTTTTTTACGTGATTCACAGAGAAGAAATAATGTTAAACTGTGGGAAAAGGACATGATATTTTGAGGCAGTGCGACCGTGTTCCTTTGTCCTCTAGGCAGAATGACAAACTTTGTCTGGGATAAAGGGAGGTCAGTTGAAAAGAAAAAGAAAGGGGGCATCTCCTTTATTCCCAGTGTATCATGATGTTCCATCTCAACTTTAATATCTACTTGCCCTGGGTGCAAAACAGGAGTATTTCACAGAGTGCTCATTGAAGGTTTTTTCATTTATCAGGAGCACTGGATAAGCTCGGACTGAGAACTACTATTGTGAGCAGGATGAGCAGAAGTTATCTCACACTGCAGTTCAAATGGAAATTAGGAGAATGCATCAGGAACTCGATGTTCAAAGTTCGGGCTTTTCTTTCATCATATTTCGTAATGTCTGCTGCAACCAATGATATGTCTTGAGATTTTTAGTATTTCATATTTATCACTTAATATAATTTGATATTTAAGAAATAGAGTGCTCTAAGTTGGAATAGGTTTATCTAGAATTCTACCAGAACGTATATTTTTACAGTCTAGATATTAACATTCATACATCCGTATTCACATATATTGCCCAACTGTTTAAGCCTTGATTTGGTATGAAGTCAAGACTGATGTTGCAATATTCCTTATCAGTATTTCCTTTCCTTCAAATTAAAATATTTGGTATTTCCTAATCTGCTATTAATTTGGAGAAATCTAGAAGCAGGAAAAAAATTTTCAAATCTATGGTACAGATTTATAGTATATATACACATATATACAAAATGAAGATGAAATCTTCCTGATTGGAGATGAATTTTTTGGACATGGAAAAGTTTATGAACTGAATGAGTTCTACAAAGCTGCAACTCTAAACTGCAGAGGAACCAAGTATTATTTTAGCTACAGGAAACATTTGACATTCATTATTTCTGGCATATCCCGCCATTCTTGTCCTTTTCAAAGAGCTCAGAAGAATTTGCATTCATAATGATAGTCTGAATGACCCTATTTGTAAAAATAAAATAATAGAACTAAAAAGAAAGCAAATATCATGTTTTCTATGCACAAGAATTCTTCAGTATAGGAAGGAAAAACATATAAACATGAGGCAAGAAATATCTCTGTGATAAGATGGGTTACAATGAAAGCTCTTGTTCTCTCTTTTTTGGCAATTATTCAGCAGTATATAGGCATGGGGCTAGCTGCTTCAGGTTTAGATTTGTTTAGGATTTTTTTTAATCCAGTGATCATGAAAATGTTCATGTGATTAGGACTATCTTTCAAACTATAAGGTCATTTTATTATTAAAACTTGGTTTTAATAATAAAATAGTCAACATTTTTCTAATGCAGCTCGAAAAAAGGTCTCCTAATGGAGTACATTTCTACAGAATTAGGTCTGTACTCATTTATTTCATAAAACTATATTTCTATGTTATTTTCAGAGTATTAGTTGTCCCAATTCATGAATTTTACTTATTAGGAAGTACATGAATTACAGCCATTTATTTTAAAATTCTGTTTTAAACACTATTTCCAGCCCTCTAACTAGGTTAGGAAATGAGTGACTTTATTCCCCTTTAGGGTCTGAAACTTTTTAGCAGACTTCAAATGAAAAACATAAAGAAGTCTAAAAAAAACAGGACTTTACTGATATAAAACTATTCATGTAAGAAGCATTGTAAAGCATTACCCGGACTGAAGTTGGTCCCTCCACTTTACTCATTTAAAAAAAAAAACAAACAAACAAAGCTCACAAACATATATACGTCTTTCTCCTTCTCGTGTATTTTTGTTTGTTGCAATTACTATTTATTAAACCTGAAATTGTTCACCTCTTTGCATTAGAATGACCTTGGTTATATAAGAGATTTTATGATGCTCTTATTAACTAATATTATATGCAGTTTCCAGACCACTGTAGCAGCATTTACTTCAATGTTATCCAGGCTAATCTTGGTGCAGCTACAATCATGACTCAATTACTTCTTTTATAGGCAAAACACATCACAGTTAATATCTTTTCCATTTTGTCAGTGTGTAAATTGTTCCTTTCCAAGGAAGGCTACATACTAAACTAGGCAATGCATCTTTCAGAAAATATGCCATTCAAAAAGGTGGTCTTTCTAGATCAGCAGGAAAAAGTTTGCAGCTCTGCATGTTAAGAGCTTTATCTCAAAACAATCTTTGGGTATTCAAGTGATTCCTGTAGAATGGGAGGGAATTTGCAAGGAACCATCTTGGCTATGCATTTAAGCCCCCCAGTCACGCTGGTCACAATGGGCAGAAAATGAGTGAAGGTAGTACTTTCTAACCACTGCCATTAAACACAAGCCCCCAAGTAGCTCCTGTACACCACTGGAAGAAACCACAGGTATTACCAAAGACTCAGGGAATTTGCTGGATGTGAATATCATGTTGATAGCTGAAGGGTAGTTTTATTTTATTTTTCATTTCACCACAGAGACAAAAGCAGTAACCTCTGAGAACTTCCTAAAGGCAATTCAGAGTTTAACACATCGATAGAAAAGATTAGCTAAAACTTAGATTTTGAAGAAATATTCAGAAACAGGAGCTGTTTTAAATGCCTTGTTAAAAGTTGAATTATCCATTATTAGTCATCACTTCAATACTGAGACAGGAGGAAGGTTTCTCCATTTAATCTGAGAAGTTATGAGAGTCTGGATAAACAGAATCCCTTTACAGTGAGTTAAGGACTATTTATCTTTTCATCCATGTTTCCCATTTGCACTGTCTGCCTGCCTTTTCACCATTATCCCAGAATAATAATTGTGTTTGGTAGTCACTTTCAAACCTAATTACAACCAAACAATTCCTACAGTTTAATTAAAATTATCAGAGTGGAAAAGAGGATTCCTAATTAGTGACTCTTTTACAAATTAAGCAAAAGGCTACTGTGCTATTTCATCTATGTGAGACATCACAAAACCACCTTGGGAAAGAGCAAATGTATGAAGCAGGGAGATGGGAGATGCATTATATGATATTCTAGCCCCAGTAAACAGTCCAGTCATGACATTAAAAAACTTGGGAAATGAGGTGTTATAAATTCCAGTAGTCAGGAAGCTCTTTGGAGATTAATTCTTTTCAGTGACCCTTAGTTTTACTACGTCTTATCACTTAGTTCTATTGATAAAGGTGATATACTATAAATACTACATTGGCTTAGACTTCAATGCCTTAGGTGTTTCAGTGGCATTATCCTAGGTGACTTCCTGATTTAAATACACATAAAAAAGTGCTTAAACAGGCATTATAGTTTCCATTTATGCTGGAGAACCACACACACATTTATAACTGCACAAAGTGGAGCACATTGCACTACTATAGCTAAAAAAATATATATAAGAAATAGGCCCCACAGAGCAAGCTCTGGGAAAATGGACAAGCTATACTTCCATCAGAAAGACCATCTTCATGGAAGTGTGTTGTTTCAAGGGAAGGGCAAAGCAAACATTGACTCTGGCCAGACTTAGCATGGTCCCTCTGTACTTTCATCACACTTTCTTTCTACTCAGCTTACTACTCTCCATTGTGTATCAAGCGTCAGCCTTTCATTCACTAAAAATGCCACCCTGAATATTCCCCACAGACACTTCTGTGCTCTTGTTACCACTGCCACTCAAGGAGAAAACAACCTGTGGGCATCCACAACACCTCTACTTTCTTTTCTATCAAATTTCATGTGTACAATGTCACCTACAACCATACCTAGTCTATTCCGTACTCGTAGCTGTCTTGCTGTTAATTTGCATTAATAATTGCCTTCCACCAGTGACAAAAGTATCCTTGGATTCATTAATCCTTTAGCTTCTAGCATAATGAGGTCAGGGAAGATGAGTTGGCCAGGGCAAAAAGAAAGAAAAATTAAAAACCCCCAATGCTCTACTTGTTTTCACGCACAAAAATCTGACAGATTGTATGTATCCATACTCACATTACTACACTGTTCTATGCATGTGAGCAATTCCACTTAAGGCAAAAAGGCCATTTACTATTTCAGAAATAAATGTTTGCATAGATGCAAGTATTTGTGTTTGGCATATAAGGTGTTATATTTTCCCAAAGACCTTTTTCCAAGGTCCGTTCTTATTTGGTTTTACCCATTCCTGTTCCTCCATTTATGGACCATCAACAGCCAAAATAAGGGTAGTTTTTCTATCTGAGAAAGAGAAAGAGGAAGAGAGAAAGAAAGAAAAAGAAAGAAGGAAAGAAAGAAAGAAAAAAAAGAAGGAAAGAAGGAAAGAAGGAACAAAGGGACAAAGGAAAGAAAGAAAGAATCCAAAAGAGCTTTTAACTACTCTGTCATCAGGGGTAGTCAGCATGGATTCAGTAAAGGTAAATCATGTTTGACCAATCTGATAGCCTTCTTTGATGAAAAAATCTGCTGGGATGAAGGAGAAGGAGAGCAATGAATGTTGTCTGCCTCAATTTCAGCAAGGCTTTTCACAGTCTCTCACAACATCCTCATAGACAAACTCAGGAAGTGTGGACTGGAGGAATGATCAGTGAGGTGGGTTGTAATCAGTGGCAGTGGGTCTAGTTGGAAGCCTAGTGGTATCCCACAAGGTTCAATACTGGGCACAGCAGTACTTTATTTACTCATCAATGATTTAGATGAAGGGGTAGATTCTTTCTCAGCACATTGACTGATGACACAAAGCTGGGAGGAGCAGCTGATACCCCAGACATGCAGCTCTTCAGAAGGACCATAACAGGTTGGAAAGTTGGATGGAGAAGAACCACCTGAAATTCAACAAAGGCAAAAGCAGGGTCCTGCAGCTGGCGAGGAATAACCCCATGTGCCAGCACAGGCTGGGGATGGACCTGCTGGAAAGCAGCTCTGCAGAGAAGGACCTGGGGGTCCTGGTGGACAACAAGCTGTCCATGAGTCAGCAGCATGTCCTTGTGGCTGAGAACACAAATGGGGTCCTGGGGTGCATTAGGAAGAGCATTGCCAGCAGGTGAGGGAGGTGATTCTGCCCCTCTTCCCAGCCCTGGCGAAGCTTCACCAGGAGTGCTCTGTCCAGCCTTGGGCTCCTCAGTAGAAGAGTCATGGAGATCCTGGAGCAGGTCCAGCAGAGAGCAATGAAGATGATGAAAACACTGGAGCATCTTTCTTACAAGGGCAGACTGAGGAAGCTGAGCCTGTTCAGCCTTGAGAAGAGACATATGAGAGGGGACCTCATCAATGTCTGCCACTATCTGAAGGGAAGGTGCCGAGATGGATCCAGGCTCTTCTTGATGGTGCTGAGCAATAGCACAAGAGAAAATGAACAGAACTGGATGCACAGGAAGTTCCATCTGAATCTGAGGAAGAACTTTACTGTGCAGTGACTGTGCAGTGGAACAGATTGTCCAGACACTTTGTGGAATCCCCCTCTCTGGGGATATTCAAGAGCACTCTGGACACAATGCTGCACCATGTGCTCTAGAATGCGCCATGGGCTCTGTTCATCCTCTGCTTGAACAGAGAGGTTGGACCAGAGGAGCCACTGTAGTCCCTTCCAACCTCACCCATTCTGTGATTCCCCTTCTCCCCTTGTTGCTACTCTACACGCAGTGATCACAAACTAACAGAAAGGCGTTTTACACAAGCAAGTACATTCTGACAGTGTTTCCTGAGAGACACAATTCTTAACAACCCAGATAACAGAACCCTGAAGAAACTGACATTAGATAAACAAAACCTGTGATTCACTACCACTGAGACTAATACAGGTAAAGCAGACAGAGAAGGATTTTTTATATATCTCCATTGTTATTCTTCATTAACCAGAGTATAAACAGCCTAGATATGGAAAGAGAAGAGCAGTTCAGAAAATACTCAACCATCAGCATATGAAGTTCAAATCCATATATTTACTATGAGAGAGACTGGTTGTAATGGTAGCAATTTTTATACTTTTTTTTCTGCAATAATATAAAATGTTTTCTACTCTTGTCAAATAGACAATAATGTCTTTACTGGCAAAGCCTCCTCCTCTAATGCTTAGTTTCATCCTTATGAAAACAAGAATTTCAGGATGACAACATAATTGAAAAAGGTTAGAAATGGAAAAGAGACAAATTATTTTTTCCCTTGTTGTGCTTTCTGAAATCTTTAATGCTGTCAATATCCAACATTTATTTATGTCGTTAAATTCCAAGACATGGCTCCAACCTCCATTTCATGAAGTCCGTGAAATATGATTAGTCTGAGCACATCTCTGATTCTCTTAAGTATCTCTTGCTGTCTGCCTACTCCTAGATACATGAAATTTGCTGTGTGTCCTTGTAGTGTGATTCATTACAGACTTTATTATGAAATCAGCACCCAGAGATTTCATCAGTGACCTTGCATTTTTACTTTACCAGTTCCCTCTGTCCCTATCCCTCATCAGTAGATACAGAGCACCTTCAGTTTTGCTCAGCTTTCAGGAAGTGTTAGAGGATGCTTTTCTCTCCCTGCCTCACTGCTGTTTGCTTAGAGCCTACGTGACTAGTACCATCTCTACAGGAAGGCAAATATATCTAACAAGCCTTGGCAATGCACTAAGACAGTGTTACATGAAAATTCTTCTTCATAAAGCTTTTCAAAAACCTTTATAAACTTCTCTCTCATATGTGCTCATTTTTCCTTTGACAGCAAAATTAACAGTTGTCCAAATAAAAAAGAAATTGTGAGAAAATTAATTGGAAAATTTGATGGTTTAGTGGCTAAATATTAAGACTTCCCTTGCCATCATATTTTTCATTTATATTTTTATTTCATGAAACCTGAAGGGAGTATTTTTTAATCTTTTGCATTAATTATTTTCATTTCAAATCTAGGAAGCCTGTGTTTTGCATATTTAGATCTTTGCATTCTTTAGGAATGCCTTTAGCAACTGTTATGTTGTCACAACACAATTTAACTTTGATGACATTTTGCAAAAGAATCTCTGAAATTTAGGAAGCAAAAAGGCACATAGCCATTTTAACAGAAGATTGCAATAAAAATAATCCTGTCAAAGTAGTTTTTTACAAAAATTGCATAACTTCCAATTTATTATATTAATTCACAGTAATTTTGAGGCAGCAGAAAGATGAAAACTCAATTAATCCAAACAAGCTTCACTCCGCATCCCCCATTGCCCCCTGAAAAAAGAAGATTGCTGGAGTTTACTATGAATCAGATCAGGCCACTCTGGAATCTAGATGATTATTTAATCAGAAACATATACACACACATAAAAAAACCCCACAAACAAACAAATAATAAAACAAATAGTTTGTTAAATTCACCCTAAAAAATTAACTGTGGTATTCACCTTTTTTTCAGGTGGACATAAGTATTTCTTAGATATTTTTCAAATCTCATACTGAATTCTTTAATCAGGAAAATAAAACAGAGACAGGTTGGGGAACTACATGAACAAACAATATTTTCTCAGTAGATTTGGCACATTATAAAGCTTTTAAATTACACAATTATTAATCCTAACAGAATCTCAGATTGGCCAAGGTTTGAAGAGACTTCTAGAGGTTATCTGGTCCAACCTCACTGCGCCTAAAGCCACTTGCCCAGGACCATGACCAATAACACCCCTCAGGAAAATTTCTATCCAACTTTATCTTTTAGCTGGCAACCAGAAAGCACAGCCTATTGTGACCTGGGTTTAAAACCTCAGGGAAAAGACATTATCTCAGTAGGATGGATTCCATGGACCATATACACTTGTAATTGTATAGAAAAGATAGTTTGATTTTAGTTGTACAAAAACGGTTAAGAAACTGACATGTAGAAAAGTATTATATTCAAAGAAAGCTATTTAATTTGGCCTTACCCTTCCTTTATTGAAGAAACACCACCTTTGTTCTTGTTTCAAGACTCCCAGTTACATTTCCTCATGGCACAAGCAGTTTATGTGATTACATATTTTGTCAATAGAACCTTGTGTCATTCACTGCACTCAGGGGACAAAGAGGCAAAATTAAAAGCACAATCAAAAATCAAATGTGTTTTGGTTGTCAAGTACTTAATTTTACAAGCCAAAAAATGTTCCTTAACAGAGGAACATTAGACAGATACAATAGATTTGCATAATCTAAGAGGAATAACAGATTAGAGTGCCTGACATTTAAAATTCTATTATGTCTACTATCTGTAGTTATTTAGTCTTAAAAAGAGATTGAACTGAATATTTGTAGACTATGGTCCAGCAGGATGGTGTTCTGAATTTTTTTGCTTGCTTTGTACTCCAGTGACTTCCCTCTCCCATCAGTAGCAAGAAGATTTACCCTCAGAGAACCATGATGAGTCCTAATCATGTTTTCTCACTAACATGATCTTTTAACACATGGTTAGATCAGGTATGCTGAATTTGAAATATCTTGACCAGCAGTAAATATGAAAACTAAGCACTGCAAGGAAAAGGAAGATTAATAAAAATACATACATGAAGTCATACAAAGCCAAGATAAAATTCATATTATTTTGTTTTAGAAGAACATTTGCCTTCAGAAAAGAAAACAAAAAAAATTCTAAAAATAATACTTAGCATTTAAAATATTGATGAGAATAAAAAACATTCCTATGTGATTTATTCGAATTATTTGAAATCTCAGTTTGGATTTGCACAGACACTGTGGCTCGAATTTAGGATGCCCTTAGGCTGAAGTGCCTGGAGCAGACGCAAAGGCCTGATGGCCTCGTGAGAGCCAAACTAAAATACACCTGCAGTCCTGTAGGTTTGGAGCTGCTGTTTTATTCTTTAGTGTTTTTCTCATATACCTAGGAGGCAACAATGCTCTAATAGAAAAGTCTTCTCTTGACCATTGTATTAAAACTTGTCAGAGTATGCCTGAAAACCTTATTTTGCAGAGACAAAGTGCATGACAAAGTAGAATTATTTGCAGTACAAGTAAATAGTCAATTGTACACATTAGATGCTGTGAACCAATTGCAAAGGTGATTTTGAAAAGTTTTCCCAACTGGAGACATTAAGTCCCACATTACAATGGAGAATACCAATGACTAGTCTCAAAGCATAAAACTCCCTGGCCAAAATACTTTCAACAAGTCTCCCAAATCTACCCAGGTTATCATTTAATAGCATATCCATGAAAGAAAAACTAGAAAAGCTATTTCTTGTATGTCATACTGCCATGTGTGTGGGCAGTGCTTTGACATTAATCATTCATAAATATAAATTTTCTTGCTACTGATCTGCAAAATACTCCAAGCATTAATTATTTAGCACACAAGAATGATTTTCCAATTTCTTATAATCAAGGAATGCTAAAAACTCATCTTTTGAGATCTGTAGTACCAGACACAATTACAAGTCAGTCTTTCAGTTCTTAGTAAAATGCATTATTTGTCTGAATTTCACATCTCAATGTTTTCAGTGTTTATCAGTAAGTAGATAAGAGCCTGAAGTATTTGAAAAGATGTGCTGCAGGGCATCAGACATCTTCAAAGTTTGGAAAGCATTTTTCCTCGGGTTGTTTTGACTTGGCATCATCTTTCTTTCTACAGTTCAGGAGTTTTAAAACATTAAAGTCATTGAGAATTAATTGATTGGTTCACCATTCTCCTTTGGCTCAGATGCATGTCTGTCTCAATGCCCTTCTCTGTAAAATTTTAGGCATAGACAGATTATTTTGGGGCAGAAATTCTCCTTCCCTTTTCCCTGATGTTGTTAATGATGTTCTTTGTGGGAGGCAACCCCTTGATTCTTTATCAGTGCTGCAATCCAATCAAATGTCACACTTTCATTGATGAAATTATATATTGCAAAAATAATTTTTAATAATATAAACTGGAAATAAAAAAAAAATCAAGTTCTACAATTCTGTGATTGTAATGACTCAGGTCTGACAGTTGTCACATTTATTCAGCCAAAATAAACCTACCTCACTAGTGATCTGAAATTTTACAAGCACTGTTGAACAGGAGACATCAATTCAATATTTCTCTTTTATACTTATACAAGCAGGTAACTTTTAAAGTGGAGAAAAAATTCAAGTTCATATGAAATGTCTTTTCTAATGAGTTTTGGAAGGTTGTACATCATACAAATAGATTTTAATTGACCTATTGATGAAACAGTCTTCCTCTATTTAAATACTTTATTAAATGTATCATAGAATTCAATACTATGGGTGTGCAGGTAAAATTGAAGAGTTCCATTAAAATATATTTGCTTTTCATAGTTTTAGCTAAAAATTAACTTTATGAATTTTCTGCAATTATTATTGTACTGCATTATAAATGTCTTTGAGGCTTCTCAAATCTAAGGTTAACTTGAATCATTTCAGTTTTACCACTGTTAGAGGTCACAAATAATTTCTCCTGGAAGTTATAAACAAAGTATCTATGCTTTTCTGTGTCCTAATTGTTTGTGTTTTGAAAGAGTAAGTGCCCCTCAAATTATCTGATGATAGATAAACAAGGTACAAAATAATTAAAATGTTTAATTAATAAGATGAGTCTCTATCAGATTTTAAGCTTTATGAAAAGCAAAATAATTCAGATGAAAACATGAATTTCAGTGACAGATAAAACGGAGTCATACAGAGACATGTTTAAACTAGTATTTAAACTGGCAATTGATTAACTGTTTAGTTAAGAAATTTAGACAGGAAAATATTTAATAAAGATATGTATCAAATAGCTATTCAACTTTTCTGCACAAGTGCAGAAAAAATTCCTATGCAGGCTGACTCACACAAGTTTATCAGAAAACAAAAAAGTCTACATACAGTCTTTGTCTGCATTATAAGCATTGAAAAAAATAGAAGTCAGAAGTCTCACTTTCTAATTCATATTTGTGGGCCCAGTTTATCCAACGCTCTAGAGAAATCTTCAGGTTATCTGTGGCATTAAAAAATCAGCAGACTCAGTGAGAATGTTGCTTCCAAACTTGAATGCAATCTCACCTGTGATCAGCCTGGAGATGCAGCAAAACATGGCCAGCATTTAACAAGCTTTTCCCCCAGGAAGCACACTGTGTTAAGAGTCTGAAGTATTTCATTTAGATTCTGCAAACATACTAAACTCCCCAGCCATAGACACTTTCTATAAAATCTACTTCTGCAGTTAATTGTGAGATCACCAGGCATTTTTAGGGAGGCCTAAGCATTTATTACTGGATATTTCTTTCCATAGTGGGATCCACTAAAAAAACATCAACTCCAGCCCTGCTGAGGAGGCAATTTGTACCTCTCACACAGCTGAGAGCTGCTATTACAGCTACCCACTGAAAGCACAGGAAAGTGCAGAGAATTTTCTTACAGAAACGCCAGAAATTTATTGCTTCTTTGACCTGGCCATATCTTGTCAAAGTCTGTAGTTCATATCTGGATGAGACAAGGCATTGGGGTGAGGGGTTGTACTGGAGGGAAATTAGAACAGTCAAAAATTTTTTATGTTTTTCAGATGTTAGCATTTAACTAGATGTGTACTGAACAATTTTAAGACATGCAAAATAATACTACCCAACAGTATTAAAACTGCTTGTGTCTAGTTTTGTTCTTCAGAGTCTTGTTTGATCTTCGTTTTGTCTTTGTAGTTTCTTTCTGAACTGTAATCCATGCTCAAACCTGTTATGTCCAAGCATAGCATGAGCTGCTATTTTAGCAAACATTATTGTCTCTAATGAATTCTTGTCCTCTTCACTATCTCTTCAATGCTTATAAGGCATACAAGTCTCCTGCCCCTTTAATTAGATTCTGTGTGAAAAAAAAAAAAAAAAAAAAAAAAAAAAAAAAACAAAACAAAAAAAAAAAACCACAAATTAAAAACACCACAAAACAGCCTGAAGCCTTTTTTTTCCTAAATTTTTCACTTTAGCCTCCTCTGCTGTTTTTTATTTATTGTGCAGAAGTCTGCCATTCAGTTGTTCACTGCACATCACTGCTGAAAGAGGCACAGGCAGCTGTTACTAGGCACTACCAGCTGAAGACATGCATACTTATGTTCACTCAGAGGTGGCCATCATTTGATATTCAAAAGGGCTGAAGATACAACTACACCACTATATGTATAGTTTTTTAACAGACTACAGGATGTGCCTCAGATTTTTTGGTCTAATTTTTGCTGCTTTTTGGTGATTATTATCATCCTTTACAATACACAGCAAAAGGCATGTACACAGAATGTGTTAGAGAAACCCTCAAAATGCAGGAGGAGAGGATGAACAATTGCATTAATAATTTTAAAAACTATACTTATAAAGAAACAAGTGCCAGAGAAAATATGGTTTCTGGTGGTACTGTTAACATGTGGCATTCCTACAAAACCCTGCACAACTCCAGTTCATCCCCTGGAGCCATCCTCTTTGCACTGTACTGTCCCTGCAAGGCCTGCATGGATATAGGGATCATGCTGTGAAATATGTTGCACAAAATCAGATTTTATTAGGACATAAATCAATCCAAGCAGTATTCCCAGAAGACTTTGTAATTCTGAGATGTGTCATAGTGTCTTAGCAAGACAAGAAAGGAGCTTCTACTGCTTATTTCTCTTCCTGGAAAAAAAGTAAAATGGAAAGATTAGATGCTTCCAGTTTCCAAATCATGGTATCATGCTTTATCATTCAATAACAGCATTTTCTTTCAATGCTTCTTCAAAGAATATTAACATGAATACAATATTTGCTATGCTAACAAAGCCATACCCCCTTTCCCCAGTGCCCAAGGCAGCTGTAAAGACACTGTCAGAGTGTATATTTCAATTACTCCTAAGGGTGGCAATAACAGCAATAGACACAACAAGAAATAATTGTACTTGAAATTTTATCTGTGTATCCAAGAGATAGACATGTCAATTAAATCTCATTTCTTTCTCTCTGTCCATGAATATTTCAGCATAACTCACTGTAAACAAATAGTGGTTATATCACTGAGGTCGAAGTATTATTATATCATTGTAGACACAACACTAGGCTTCATGAAAAATACATTTAATATCAAACCCCACATACCTGTGTTTGATCTAAAAAAAAAATATTTACACTTAAACTATTCCCAACGTTTTACTCGGCTATTTATTTCCTGCAATGTGTGATGCTTTCCCCTACAGATATTGTGTGTAAAGGCTATAGTTCTATTTTTTTTTATTTTTAATTGACTAAATCGAAGATGTTATAGTACAGAAGGAAGGATCTTTGAACACCTATTTTGCAGAGGTACTTCTTTTGAAAGATATGATCCATAAAACATCAACAAATACGCTTTGCTAAATTACTGTTCTTTAATAGCTCACCAACTGAGCACTGAAAAAGGCATGGTCTACATTAATAGAGATCAAGAAAATGTACAGAACAAACTGAATTTTCAATTTTCACAGGGGATTGAAAAAAAAATGGAGGCGATAAGGTCCAAAGTTAAAAAAAAATTAAAAATTTAGAAATCTCCCATTGTAGACAGTATCTGTGGAGTCCACACTAACCATTTTGTTCTGTTCCCAAGGACTGGGCTGAGTTCCCAGCACACAACTCTGGCATTTCAGAGAATATGCTCTGCTCCTTCCAAAGGATCTAAAAGGATCCACCCCTTACTTTCATCCCACAAGAAAAAGGAACACAGCTGAAATCCTCACACACAATGGTGTTCTGCTAATACAAATCCTTAACTCATATATTACTATAAATGATTAATACATTTCCTAGTAAACTTGTATAATGCCATAGGAGCATTAGGCTGCATCTGCATGAACTATAGGTCAGTTTACTAAATGTAAAGTCATTAACACCTATTTTCTGTACACATCTATCATAGTACATGCCTAGCAGAAAAAATAAATCACGATTTGGTATTAAGTATTTTTTAATGGTTGAAAATGCTCTTGCTAGTTAGTGGCTATACAATCTTTCACAGTACTATGTACATGCCTACATACATGCAAACTAAAACAGTTGTAAGATGTGGGTTTGGTCAGTGGAAAACCTAGTATTTCAGATTCACCTTCCAACCCCTGGGTTTAGTTATGTGCTAGTTATCCTCGATGCAGTTGTTCCAGAATTGCCTTTGCCACAGCAGGGTACATGACATTGACCTTTCCTATTCACTTGGCGGAGCTGGCTCAGCTGGACAAAATGTCAGTACTGGCTTTGTACATCTTTATTATAAAAACCTATGCTACCTCTAAAGAAGACCAGACAGTATGGATGTAAGGCAGAGGTTCAGCAAGAGCCAGCTTACGCTCCGGCAGACTGAGAGTGCCCAAAATATTGGCATATGTCCTTGCAGATATGCCTGTTGGAGTTAATGATGCCAGAGAAATTCACACAGTGGATGAGAGAGGTCACATAAATTTAGGGGCATTAAAAAGAGAACTTGCCATTTTAGCATACCACTTTTGCCTTGCAGGGCTCTGGGATGGGATAATTCTACAGTCACAGAGAAACAGGTCTTCAGTTAAACATTTTATCATAAGTGAAGAATAAGGACACTATTCCAGAATGACAGAGGATAGGAGTGTGTGTCTTAAAGACCAGAAATGGTCTTTGGAGAACCTGAAGCAAAACCTAAACCTGTGTTGGATAAGTTTAGCAGCTAGAATAACATGATGGAAGTGTAAGACCTAGAAAGGTATTAGGCACACTTAGGGTCTACTGCACACTGTGAAGACAGCTTTGAAATTACCCTAGTAGTTTCCTACTTGAAAAGATCACTGAGATGAAGGACCATGTCAGGGATGGTGTCAAAGTTTAATAGCAGGACCTTACTGGCATCAAATCTGCTGTTAAGCATAGCTGCAGAGAGCAGCTTCACACAGGAGAGTTCAAAGTTTCTAATTTGCAAAAGCTCTTAAAGCCATTTTACTTCTAACTGATTAACACCCATTATCCTATTCATTGAGCCTGCACTTCATGTCCTAAATATAATCTGTTAATTCTTAGGTGCAATTTAGGTCTACATTCTGGCAACTAGACAGCAATGGCAAAGGTACAAACTGGGGACTGCTTGCTATTTATTAACTCAGAGTCGGCAATTCTCTTTATAGCCCAGTGGTAGAAAGAAGACCAAGTGTTTTGGTCTTCTTACTTGTTGAGGGAGTAGTACTTACTCCCTCACTTACTTGTTGAGGGAGTAGTACGAAACAAAGAGAGAGACAAGAACCTCCTCGTCAACAACTGACAGGTATTTTATAAAATTAGTCATAAGAACGGCAAATATTAAACAGAAGTGTAGAAGTACATACATCAACAATAGTACTCCATTTTGAAACTTCCAAGTGGCTTTAGGTGTGAAAATAAGGTCTGGTGTTGTGGACACTGTCAAATTTTCAGTATAGCCTAGAGCTCAAAACATGAATTCTTTGTGAATTAACAATGTCACTTTCTTTCCAAGAGAGGTGTGGGTGGACTTTCAATGACTTGGAAAGTGAGAACAGTCAGTTTCATGGTGTGCAGCATTTGATCTATTTCTAAACTGTTAAAAATACTCTTTTTTTCCATGGATATTGCAAAATTTCTAAGTAGGTCTTTTCCTCAAAGGGACTGCAAGATCAGAACAAGGAGAACACAGACCATTCTAGAAATTCTACACTCTTGGCTATGCATTTGGGCACAATGTGAGTAAATTAAAAGTAGAAATGTCATTTTGAAAGAGAAAGTATAAATTTATGCCACCTTTAAAGACAGAATCAATTTTGGAACACTGTAGGGGGACTGATTTTCTTCTCTATTATTTTTATGCAAGTCCTTCTATTTGGTTGACCTCAGTCTATGTTTTATAAGATCACTAATCTTTCAAAAATGTAATAAGTGCTTACTATAAGAATTCTTGTAAGACTTATTTAAACAAACTTGTTCTACTTTTAAACAAAGGATTGGAAACCAATTACAGTATACAGATTCTTAGTTCTAAAAGAAATCTAACATCAGCTCAGGCAGGTATCTTTCTGTCTGTATGGTTTATTCTAAATCTATAACTGTCAGATTTGATATTGCAGTTTCTCCCATGTTTCTATTTCACTATAAAACCAGTAGTCAAAACTTCAAGTGATTGTCAGTGCAGGCCCTGGTGGCAGTATCAGGAATATTTGGCTGCACTTGATAACTCCAGTGAGATAGGTTTGCCCAAGGAATGTTGAACTAACAACAACATTGGATCAATTTAAGTAATAAGTAGTTTTTCTATAAACATATCAAATTAACAAGTAACCACTAAAGAAATTAGGAATAGTCCACAAACTAAATGCCAAGATTAAATTCCAATTAATCCAAAGAAAAATCCAGGTTCAACTCTTTAGAAACTGAACAGAAATTATAAAAGGGCTAGAAAAAAATAAAGTAAACTAATAAACACTGTCTTAATAATGGGTTTTAGATCTGCCTCTCTGTAGTCTCTGCCTCTCTGTAAGTCTCAAAGTTCAGATTTAGACTTTGCTATCTCATTGATTGCAGTGTATAATGCAGGCCAATAGACTGATTTCTGGGAGAGGGCAAAGAGTAGGACTCCTGCAGCACCACTTTATACTGACTTTACACCTGGTCTATTTGCCTGCAGTAAATGGTCTCTGCTAGGGTCAGCTTACAGAAGTGATGAGACAAGCTTGCCCTCCAAGGATTCATCATGAACATGGAGCAGCATGATCAGTCTGAAGTAGTTGTGAGACTTTATCTTACTGACTTGTCTTTTCATTTTATCTTCTGAACAGAAAAAAATAAGAACAATTTAAAAAAAGATTGCTCTCCCGTTTGATGGTTTCTCATAAATTAGGGAAAGAAATCGAAAGCACAAAAAGGTTTATTAATATGAAATATGGTCCAATAGAACACATTATCATTCTTACCATGGGTTTGGTATGTTCATTGTAATGGCTCATCAGAATATATTGCCCTCTCTTTTGCACTCTTATTATTTATAAATAAATATGTTTATCAACTCCTGAAATAAATTTTCTTATATAGTACTCTTTGAAGTAAGGTAGTCTTACCATTATTCCAAATCTCAGAGCCTAAAAAGATCACCTGAAAACACTATTAATGTGTTGGATCTTATTATTCAGATTTTCTCAGTGCCATTACAGATAGATTGCAGAAATTGATGTATGTTGAGAATTTTGAATTTATTTTCATAAGATGGACTTGTTAAGTTTAAATACTTCTTTACTGTGATTACACCAACCTAACTGCACACAACCACTCAGGGTGGGGGTTATTTTGTATTTTCTCTTTCCGGAATTGCAGCCTCAATTCAGGTAATTTACTTCACCATCTTATGTAAACAGCTTATCTTTGTAACAATATCAAAAAAAACACCTCAGAAAGAGCAAAAAATTTGAATATACACCATGGCCTGCTGTGTAGTCCTTCCAAAGAAAACTTTATCTCCTCTAGTTCTTCAGCTAAGCAACTTGTGCACAGTTAAAAAGGCAAACTTTGGGAGCAGAATATGTCTGTGTTTTGTATGGGTTACATTTCCAATGGAGAAAAGAGGATAAAACTACAATTGACAATGTTGCAAACAAGTATCTTTCAAATAATTCACATTCAAATGAAACTATCATCTTTGAAAAATGTATCCTTTTTATTCCCTCCTGCCATTCTATGGCTCATGAATAGACTTTCAAAATTGCCAGTTGCCCTTCACATAATTTATAAGTGCTAAGAACCATGCATGCATTCAGAGATAATTGTCTGCACTGTGCTTTTACTATAAGATCATATCTCTTGTTACACATTTTTTTAAAAAATCTTAATTCAAAATTTTGCCTACATAAGTCCTTTTCTAACAGATTTAAATAAAGAGAATATGCCCCACATATATATATATATATATATATATATATATATATATATATGTATATATATATATCACAGCTGCAGGCACAATAATGGATTGACACATGGGCTTTCCTTTCTGCTATCAAAAGTTTCTGAGCTACCCAGGAATGCACATTCATTTTTCAGAACAGCCATAACAGGACATCATGGGTAGAGACTGGATAAAAAAGGGAACTAATGCATTCCCAGTCTCCAGAACTACTTGCTAAGGGTCCTACATTTGTCTACAAACCTGTGACCTATCCCCCATGAACTGTGATTTCTCCTTAAGCTGAATTAGCCCTTCACTGTGTAGTGTAATTCCAGTGATAGTTTGCCTGTGTGTGCAAATAGCTCCCAGTTAATACATTTAAAACCAAAATGTCACCATGTTCAAAAGCTCCAATAACTTGACATTTTACTGACATATTCATGGAAACAAGGCAGAGACTAAGACATCCTGTCCATGGTTGCCCCTACTTTTCCTTTTTGTATCTCACTATTAGGATTAAGAGTGATGGGGCTGTTTCTCTCCTCCCCTTGGCCAATGGAATTTTAATTATAAAATGTAAAGGTGAAAAGGAAAGATAATGTGCTTAAAGGTTTGGCTTGTGCATGTAAAGCAAATATCTGATAAATTTAAGAAGATGGTTGTGTTTTACGGTGGTTGTCATTTACCCAGGATCATGGAAGGGGTTGTCACCAAGCTGTTGGGTACCCTGACCAGACGTTCTACAAAACAGTGCTAAATTGGCATGATAAAACAGGCTGGAATCTCAAGAGAGAATAATATATTCAGGTTTTTTTTTTTTTAACTGAGATGGCTGTTCTCAGTATTATTGACAATAATCTACCAAATTTCAGAAAAACAAGTCTGATATTATCCTAGCAGTATAAAAAACATTCAGCATGAGCTTCTGCAGTCTCAATCTAATCTGAGACCACACCAGAACACATGAATCTCCTTTGAAATTCTATCCTCCTTCAGTTATTCTGGAGATGGAAGAACATGGGAACAAAAGTTGCCAGACCATTGTGGAAAAGCTTTACAAATTCAATTCCCAAAGATGAAGTAAGTATTTGTGGGTACTCTGCTTCAGGAACCTGTGACCACAGCATAGACAGCTTAATGAGACTGTGTAGCTGTACATGCGAATGATTTTGACCACAAAACTCACCCTAAACTTTTGGAAAAATCTGAAGAAAGCTGATTAACTGGCAAGCTAGTTTAATTCTTGACCACTACATTAATATATATGGTTGAAAAAAAAATAATGGATTTTCTACCATTATGCACACTAAATCCCATTCTCTTGGAAAAATTAATATTTGTAAAGGGATTGTTCAAGGACACAGCGAGATTGAACCAGTTGATGGGTGTGTTCTTTCTGAGTAAGGGTAGACAGAAAGATAGATGAGCTGTTTAAATCATACTTATTCCTCAATAAAACCTGCTCCTTGAGCAATGCAAGAAGTAACAGAATCTCTCTCCTAAGTCTGATGTTACAATGTGTTTAATCCTTAGGAAAAACGTATGTGTTCAAACCTCCAAGCTATTTACGCATTTTTTTTATTAGGTGGAGTTGAAGTTACTGAGGATCTTCAGGCAAAGAGATTTGATTTTGAGAACTTCAATGACCCATTTATGCAGAAAGCATCAATCTGAGCCCCACAGACTAAAAGCTAACCTTGAGTCCTACCTCTGAATGGTAGAAACAGCCATTTCCTACCACTCCAATACTATTTCCTAAAATAGTATTAGAAACAGGAGATGCACTGTGATTCTTCCATATTTTCCATCTTCTGTCCATTAGGGCAATCACACTTCAGGTACTTTTCAAGCCATCCTCCCTGCTGACACTTCTATTTATTCTCTTTTTTATAATTTTGATCCATATGAACTGGGAAGCTATTTAACAGAAGACTTTCATTTCTACATTGTATGAAAAAGTGATGTTTTACATTTTAAACCTTCTACTTTTTGCCAACTCCAAGATCCTGTGCCACAATTCCCTACAGATTTCTTCACATGGTACAAAATTATGTAAAACTTCATTGTGCTCCTTCTGCATGCATCCTCTTTGAAAGCTGTGTGCCTTAGTCAGTTCAGCTTTCCTGACGTGGAAATTTTTCTGTTTCTCAACCCCCTTCTTAAAAACCTCTATACCTCACAGTCCTTCTGCATCCTTTTTGAGAAACAATGTCCTACAATCCATCCAGCATTTAAGCTGCAAAAGCATTATGAATTCACAGCATCATACTGATACCCTGTTTTGTATCCTGTTCTTTCCAGATAATTCCCATGTGCTCTTTGGATGGCTGGTTCATGCCAAGATGATATCCTCAGACAGCTACCCACAAAGACTCCAAGGTCGTGTTCAACCCAACCTCCTGGGCATTTGCTATTTTTAAATTTCAGCTGAAATTTCTCATTCATTCTATTCAGCTTTTTGCAAAAGCTTTTTCTGTTGAGAGTGTTTTGCAACTGCTAGTACCCTGAATAAATTTCTATTATCCAGAAATTATGTAATCTTTTCTGAAATTATGCAATTTATTGATATCAAAATTATTGCATGATGCAGACCTCACCTTAGGTCTGCGCCATTCCACAGGTAAAACCACTCCCTTGTGAAAACTGGACATTCAATCCTTGTAATTATTTTTGGTAGCCAGAGAGAAATCAAACTATGTTATTTCTTGACAGTTTTTATTTCTTTGAAAGTTGTTTTCATAACCTTTGCCAAAGCTTTTTGGAAGGACTTATCAAATCGATCACCCTCAATCACATGCTTATATGCCTAATGACTCCATTGCCTTTCTTCTTTCAATAGTTCAAGTTAGGATTGTTAATTGCCCTTTACACATGACAAAAGGAATTCCTGGCAGCCTGTACAAGAAGTTTTTGCACTTAGTCACATCTATACGCTCTGAAAGTACACTTGTACTTGCTTTAGATCCACAGGAAGCACTGGAGACAATGGATATTTCAAGCTTACATGCAGATGTCTCTGCTTCTTGTACCCAAATGACATCTTTAAAGCTGAATCAATAACCATATGAGTTTCACTTCATTACAGACTTTTGAACTCAACATTTGCATTTGAATGTTTTCATATTTACATATGTCATTTTTTATGTTTAGGAAAAGAAGCTGTGGCTGCCCACCAGTACCCCATCTTTTACAGCAAGAAACAAATCTGGCATACAATGTCTTCAAAAAAAAAGCAATGACAGAAAATTTTAGAATTAAACTCTTTGGTATTTTCTATATGTGGATGATAATGTCTCAATACATCTATTTGAATTGAATTGTGTTAAGCAAACAAAAAATGTTGTCCAGTCTGAAAATAGCACAGCTGGTGACATGGTGAAACATTTCAAAGTATCATTATTACAGAGGAACAGTGATATAAGGATGGGAAATGCATAATAAAGAGCAAGAGAGGATAGTAAACACTGGCTGCTTTGAAGTTAAAAATTCCTGAGATCCTGAGCTAATGGAAGAAAGCAAGCTGTTGAATATCTGCACCAATAGACCCTTCCTATTCACAGACCATATCACAGTCACCTACAGCAGAGATTTTAGGCCACTGTTCAACAGTGTCTATTGATTTTCCACAGTTAATGAAAATGGAAAGAAAGAACTATTAACTCTTTCCATTCCTTCCTTTTTAGTAGAGATGACTCATCTCTTGCGCTTTGCTTTTAGTAGGCATCTGATATTGGCATTTTATTTAATAAGAGTGTATATGAGATCCAACCATAGCTCCTGACAATGCATACTAACACAAGGCTTGTCAAGATTAGAGTATATGACCCTTCACTCCAGAGAATAAAGTTTATGATACAATACAAAAATGTTTATTGAATATGCAGAACTGTGAGCACCATCTGTTTGCCTTGTTTGTCTAACCTCATGGGTTTGTCACTACAGCTGCTAATTGTATTATGGTATTTTCATGACAGACCAGTTCTGCTTCAGAATTCATAAGGGCATATTCCAGTTTATATCTGCCTAATCTTCAGAATTACAACTGACTTAAACTTTTCCTGTATTGTTTTTTGTAGTGCTTCAAGAACTACTACTTTTTTTTGGACACTTATTACCTGCTCAAAAATATTTTTTAATTGAAAATCTGTGGCTAGCTTAATTAAAATATGCTCTGTCATGCATGCCAGAAGCACTACAGGCTAAAAGTAAAAACAATTGTAAGTAGAGACTTGGTCCTCATTTACACAAATGTAAGTTAATCAAGTAAGTTGAAACACAGAGAGACTCATGTCATTTTATTTTGTGAGCTGCTTTCTTATTCCTCTTCATTTTTGGCATACCATACCATTGCTGGATGTAAATTGAACTGTGCAATTTTTTTTCAACGTGTGGATGCCTACATGCAGATGTTTAACTCTACTCCCTGAACAGCAGACTGTCATGCCAAATAAGTCACAATTTAAACTGACCATCATTTTCCCAACTGAACCATATAAATGTATCATTTTAAAATGACAGATAGACTCCAATGCTCCCACAAAGGAATCTCAGAAAACAGATTAAAAGAATTACCAAAAAAAAAAAAATTAAAGTGGCATTAGTAAAAAGCCATGGACCATCCTCCTGTGAATAGAATCATAAAATTAGGAATGCATGCATTTGCTTTCTAAAAAGTACAGAGTCAATGATCTAAGCCAAGCAAATAGGAGAATAGAATTCTTTGTCATTCATTAAGGACAAATTCAACCTCTGTTCACATGGGTAACAGGAAGCAGAGCCTCAGCTCTGCATTCTTTTCCATTATAAGCATAATTGACTATTCTATCTATTTCCATTGTGTCAAAGTATGGAGCTAAGAAACAGCACTGCCTTTGCATACAGAAAAGCTCCTGGGTGTATTAGTTGTTCCTCTAGATCAAGTGCTGCATATTGCTGCACTTGAACTCTTTATTATGCTGAAAAAATACATTGTCTGCATCAGGCAGGAATTATTTTGTTTTTAATTTGTCTCAAATTAATATTCATTTACTCCACCAGAGATCTAAAACCAGGAGAAAAAAATATTCACTTTCCTTCTAAAACTTAGTCATTTAGAAATACATTGAGTAATACATTGACTATTCTGAAGATGTTCTTCATCTTTATAAATCTTTATAAATATGTGACCCTGTTTTGTTGCTTTTGGAGTAATCCAGGAAAAAATGACACTTAATCAGACCTGATAACTCAACAGATTTCTCCAGTAAACAATTGTTTTTATTCAATACACATCGTCTTTTGCTTTGAATGAGATTTCCCTGATTTGCAGAAGCCCAGATCACAAAGGGTCTGAGACACCTGCACGTGTTCAGGCCATTTTGCTCTCTTGTGCAACGAATGCCACCGCTAAAGCAAATGCTAGAACTGAATATGCTGCAGCTGAAACAATCAGTTAATCCAAACCATCCTGAGTCAGTCCTACTGGGCTTCCATAACTGACTGACACAGGTATCCAACAATTCAGATACGTGTAGGGATGTCTGTTTTGAATAGAATACTTTTTTCCAATACAAGGAATTATTAAGATTTTTGCTACATGTTCAAGGCACTTTTGCCACAGTAGGCCTTAGTTTCCAGGTTTGTATTTCTAATAAGCATTTATGTGAAAAAATATTTAGGAGTAGTTCAATAGGCGGCAGGGAACTTAGTCATTTAGGACTTGAATGCTTTTGAATCTACCATGTCCATCTGAATGGATGTCTGCAGGAGCTTTGTATCACACTGACTTCAGTGGCTCTAGCCCACAGCCTCTCAGTTAGTTCTTTTGAAATCTCCCTACATGTTTCTAGATAGAAAAGAAAAATAAAGGATAACCACAAATATTAAACAGCACATTGTGATAAATCAAACTTAAATTTGTTCATGTTTTTTAAACATAGAAGGGGTTGCAGATATTGCTCACTAATACAAGACCTGAGGAATTGAAGCCTGAAATTTTATAAAATAACAAAAGTGCTAAAACTAAAATAAGTTACTTTAGACTTTATCAGCATGAGCTGGAATATTTTCCTTTTAATTATCACTTCTGGAGAGTTTTCACCCTCAGAGACCAGAGCTCTCACAAGAAGGTTATTAAGCTATGTACTAGAAGTGAAGCATCTGCACAAGCTCAGGAGAGTATGTTGTGCCTGAACTTGGTGACAGAAGAATTCTGTAAGTAACAAATATTCTTGTTTTGAGTTAAATATATTCATATAACAAGTCCTGATGTTCTGATGGTGAGGTGTGTGTGGAGTAAGGAAGAGAATTCCAGGAGAACTGACCTTTGCCTCACGGTAGAGAGCACTAAGCCCAGAGTTTTGTTTCACAGGTATTTATTCTAGGCTCAGTTATTATTTCTACAGAAATAAATTCTATATTCAGCTATTTTTAAAGAGTGTGAAAAAAAATAGTTTTTGTGAGGGGAAAAAAAAAGCATTAGAAAATATTGTGTTCTTGACAATACACAGAATCATTTGAGTTGGAAGGGATCTCTGAAGAACATTTGGTCCAACCCCACAGGGTCCCTTAAAGGGAGTGATACAAGAATGCATCTAGGTGGGTTTTGAATTTCTTCAGAGAGGGAAATTCCACAACCTCCCTGGGCAGCCTATTCCAGTGCTCTGCCATCCTCAACATAAAGTTCTTCCTCATGCTGAGGTGAAACTACTTGTATTTTAGTTTATGGCCATCGCTTCTCATCCTGAAAATAGAGAAAAAATATTTGGACAGACCAGAAAAATTATCATATTTTAAAAATGGATTGTAATTAAGGAAGTTTAATTAAGTAATTTTTATTTCTTCCTTTTTATCTCTGAGTTTTGGAAAACAACACAATCTTGCTTCTTGCTCTTTCACCATCTAAATGACAGAACAAATGCATGTAGCCTCAAAATATCTGGCACTCTTTGCCATCAATGCAGACCAGAAGCATTCATTGTTAAAATTAAATGTAATAAGAAGATATCAAAATTTAAGATGCATTAAAAAGCAAACTATCACAGAACAGCTAGAAAATAAGTATGGGAAATATCAATGAAAAGCATTTACTGAGACATTTCAATATCATGACCTTCTCTTAGAAAACTGCCAGTTTCCCAGGACAGAAGTTTTCATAGGAAAATTCTAACATTCATTAACCTTTCATTCAATCCCCTGGTTCCAGTAAGGAATTTCTGCTTGACTACCAAAACCAGGATGGCAATGGGAGCAGCTTTTCTCTAAAAGAAATATTTCTAACATTACTTACTTCTAAGTAAGAGCCTTGGTCAGGGTAGCTCACAGGTCCACTCCTTATTATTCTCACCTGACATAGAATCAAAACGTTTTACCTCATGAGAAAACACACCCTCTAATAGGAACAGATATAGCTGCAAACCTAGAGACAAAGACAGAAAACAGCCTGTCAGGAAGTACAATTCACACTACATTCAATGTATTCCCCTATTTAAAAAAAAATTGCATTTAAAAGGAATTTTTTGTAAAAATCTTATTTTTAAAATATTTTTTACATGGATCCCTCCAAAAAATGGTGAACACCAGAAATTACAGTTTGGAAAACCAGTAATATGGCTTATTTATCAAATTAATTATTTTTCAGAATCAAAGTTAAACATGAATAATAAAATTTTAGCTAAAGATAAGCTTCTAGAGCATTAAGAAGGTCATAGCTAAGGGTGTCAGCCAAATTGTCCTCAGTAATTTCATCTCCATAACACAGTCCAGAACAACAGAGTCAAAAGAAGTTCAGTCTGGAACAGTTTAAACTCCCTCTTGTTATCCAGCACTTCAAAGTCTGTTCCTTAGGCACACTTTCATCATTAAGTGGAAGGGCAGAGAGGAGTCAAGGAAAAGATTTCCAAGTTTTTCCTTTACATTTTCCCAGAAAAGCAGCCATTGTTTATGTCAAAACAGTCTCTGATCTCTGCGGGATGGTGAATACTGTGTATGGGTCAAGGAATGTCGTATGCAAGTTCTTCACTCACATATCTGTGAAATCCCACTGACTTTAGCCAAGGTGCTGCATTTGAAGCAAAAAGATTTTTCAAGTCATTCAATAGGCACACAGCATACGTTGGTATTTCTGCTCATCTCCAGGAGGAATATTTTCCCTTTTTAGTGTAGCTGCACAGCATGAAATAAGCCTTCTCTGCACTGCTCTGCAGAGGTGCACCACTTCCAGCTTACATAAACCAGGACTTCTTGTACTCTTGACTGTGTGTGCCCTAAAAGCTTTTCATGTCTAAGGCTGAAAGAGCAAGGTAGGTATGGTTGTTTGAAAATGAAAGGATGTTCAGTTATTCTAAAATTACAGACCTTGTAATTCTGTTAAAAAATAAGTAATTAATTAATTTAATTAGTTATACAGCAGTTCTGTTTGAGGTATGGGTAAAATCCCTATATTTTTCCCCAAAAGACCCTATATTTTCCCACATTCTTCTCTTCTCAAGTGCACATGAAAGAACCTTTTCTCTTTCTCTTCTCCCATTGAAAAACAAAAGAAAATATGTGAGAGGATGAAAGACAAAGAACACTGCACCAACTATTTTGTTTCTACATTCATAAAAGTGATCCTTTTTTTGATAAATCAGCTTAGAAGTTTTCACTCTAAGAACTGCTACCGATTCTAGTTGCTACCCAGAAGTTATGTCACACAATTTTTAAAGTGACATTGAGGCTTCCTCATGGATGAAAACTTCACCTAGATTCCAGCATTTTATATAATTATTTCACAAAGAACTGAACTGTCCGGACATTTTTGGACACTTGAAGATAAAGTGGGTTTATCCACATCCAATTTATGAAGCTTGTGTGTAGCAGCTCCACCTTTGCACAGAATTCTGTAAGTTACAAATATTTCCAGACCATCCAGTTCACTTCAGAAAATCAGCTGGGCAAATAAATATTTCCTTCTGTTCTCACAAGATTTTTTGGTGTTACATTTTTAAAAAATGTTAAAAGCTTTAATTAATATAAGCTTTAATACCTAAAATAGTCAATAATCTGAGAACCTCTGGTGATTATACCAGTGGTATTATGACACCAAGATAAAGTATAACTACTAATTAAATCCCCATCATATTCACAAAATTTTACAGTCATGTTGAACATGAAGGATTTAAAAAGATGCAAAAGCTATGTATAAATCTGTCCACATTCAGAAACATCCCTACTATTCTGTAAAGTACTTGTCCATATTGTTTGCTTATTTGAGGTTTAACAAGTCTATCGGAGGATACAGATATTACTCATTTGCATCTTTCTATCAGGAATAAAATAGAAAATAAGAAGAAAGCACACCAAAAAACAATCAAGCAAAGGGCTTGTAACATTCCAGGAATAAGCAAAACCATTGGATAACACTATCTTTTATACAGCAGGATTCCTTGAGGGTTTGCAACATCAACAAAACATCAGTACTCTTCCAGTCAAATGACTGAATATTCATCCTAGTAACAATTGCATTCTATTACATAGAAAGCAGCATATGGTAAGTATTTATACAAGATCGTCAGCCAGATGTGCATCAACATTCACAAATAAAAGCTGAATTAACACAGCATCTGCTGAGAATTTTTCCCAGCATGCCATGATAGTTCCAGGCAGAATCTGAGCTTGTGTTGTAGGATCCAAGCTAATTTACCATCTACTTACCAATATATTGGTCCCAGATTTCTAAAACAGCACTAAGCTGAAATGGCAAATACAACCTAGGATCAGAGAGCAGCTTAAAAGCTCCTGAGGTCTGATATCACAGACAAAAAAACATATTTAAAATGAAAATTTGCACTATCAAAAGAGCTAGAACCAGAGCATGGCCCAGCTCATTGTAAGAGATCTTTTCCTCCTAAGGGGAGGATGTTGGTAATTAATGCTGGCTCAGATATTTCAAAATTTCTACCACAAAAATTTCTACCTATGCAAAAATGTAAAAATGTTAAAAGAAGTTTGAAGAGCATTTTTTTAAATGAAAAACAGGAAGAATGTGCTTTAGAAACCAACATCCTCAGAAAAAAATCACTTAAAGACAGTAAGCATGGTGCTTTGGCCTATAATAATTTTTTACCGACAGTTTTGTGCAAAAATTTAAACCTTAAATGATTTTTTACTTCACAAATATGTCCTAAAACATCATGTCTGCTGCAGAGATGACTGCATCCATCCTTCTTTATGTTCTTATATTCAGGACTTGTACAAATTTGTATGTACTATTAAAAAATATGACTAAAACACTTCTTGCTGTTCCCTGTTGCTCTGCCCTTAATTTATTCAGTTCTGACTTAAAGGAAAACCATACAATCATGGGATACCACAGGTTGGAAGGAACCACAAGAGGTCTGTAGCTCAACAACTTGCTCAAGGCAGGGACAGCTATGGGATTGAGTTAGGATGCTCAGGGCTTTATCTAGGCTGGTCTTAAAAATTTCCAAGAATGGAGACGGCACGAACTCTCTGGGCATTTGATTCAGTAAGGGAAGATCCTAAATCCGTCTTCTTGATAACCTCTTTGTGGGTACTCTGGGGCTGCTGTTAGGTAACCCTATGTGCATCTCCTCTCTGAGCAGAGGGTCCCCATCTCTCATGCTGTCTTCATTGGGCAAATGTCCTTATCCTCATCTGTTCCAGGGGCCCCTTGCTGAACTCACTCTCATTTTACATCCCTTATACCATAGAGCCCCAAACTGGATGTAGTATGTTCTCAGGAGCACCATGGAAAAGGGAATTATCCCTTCTCTTCAGATGCTGGCCATGCCCCTTCTTATATAGCCCAGGAGGTTTCTGGTTTTCTCTGCAGCCAGAGCAAGCTCACATTCAGCTCCCTGCACACAAGGACCAGAGTGCTTCTGCACACAGCAGCTCCTCAGAATGGCACTTCTCAAGCTGTACCACTGCAAGGGACTTTTCTTTACCAGACATCAGACTTTTGCATCTGTCCCTGTATAACTTCATCAGATTGCTTCTGGGCTGTTCTTACAGCCTGTATAGGTCCTTCTGGATGGTAGCATTGGCCATGGTTATAGCCGCTACTGGCCCCAGTTCACTGCTATCTGCAGATTTCATGTGTGCACTACAACACTTCCTTCATTCATTAACAGAGATGCTAAACAGATCAGATAATAGTATAAACCCGTTCAGTATTTCACCTCCAGAGAGTGCAACTTGTTAACCACCACACTCTGAGTCCACTCATCCAGAATTTTATCCACCTGACTGACTATATGTCATCCACCCATAAAGACCATAATTTCCTCACATACATACAAGAATATTGCAGAAGACTATATCAAAAACCTTGGTGAAGACAAGGTAAATGGCATCGTTTTCCCATCATTTATGAAGCCAGCCATTTCAACCTAGAGGTCAACAAGACTGGTCAGGCATTGTATAGCCTTAGCTTTCACAGCATCAATCTTTATATCCCTATTTAGAGAAGATTTGTAAATTCCTCCTCTGTAGCATCTACCTACCTTCTTTGTAGCTGCTGTTCAGTCACAAAGATGTCCTGCTAAATCTAACTTGTTTGCTTCAGTACCAGGATGGAATTGTTCTTGAGCCTTAAGGAAACTACCTTTAGAGGTTTCCTACATTTTCCTAAATCCTTTGCTCTTCAGAAGTGACTTCCATGGGATTCTATATTAGGTCCCTGATTAAGCTGAAGTTTGTTCTCCTGAAATCCAGGGAAAGTATTCTGCTACCCTTCCACCTCATTCCCCTCAGGACCTTTTACTCCACTGTTTCATGCTCAACACAGCCAAGGTTACCGGTGATTAACACATCCCCAAGAGGTTCTTTCTTATTAGTGAATACAACCTCAAGTTATGCATCAGCTCTGGTTGCTGCAGGGGGTGCCAAGAGCAAAGAGATGCCCCAGAAGCATCCCTGGACCCTTGTGTGCTCCCCACCCTGTGAACCAATCTGCAAACTGCCAAATACCTGCCTGCAGGACATACTCATACAACTTTTGGTTGTGCAGCTGTTTGCCCAGGCAAAGAGCAGAGAGAAGCCACACATAGGATTAATTCCTTCTTGCAAGCCTTGCAAGCCTTGCAATCCTGTCAGAATGCTTTCCAAGAATGAGTGACTTAGCTCAGGAACAGTGTCTCCTTCACATTCACAGCAAGACCACTTCACTGAAATACAGGAGGAGGCTGTGCCACCACTTCGGGGAGAAAGGCTTTGAAGACTGCAAGACCATCCTTAGTAGATGTCACAGTTGACGTCCCAGAGGCACCTGTTTGGATTTTCTGCCCATAGTTAGCTTGACACTGTAAAACTGCATCCATGTAAAATGTAATCTAAAAGAACAGAAGTACATGAACCTTTATATTTCTTGTGTTTGAACACTGCAGAGCACTTTTTGAGAAGGGGTCAAGAAATCCAGTAAATGGCCAGTACCCATCTAGTTATCTGTCCAAGGTTATAACAATGGGCAGATCTTCCAACTCTTTGCCAAATTCAGCTGAGTAATAAAAAGAAGTAATTTAAGGCTGTTACCACGATCTTGAATGTCTTGTAGCCTGAGCACTTCTTGTTGTTCCACTGCTGACTCTTGAAAACTACTTCTTCAGGGAAGTACCTTCATGGGCTGTGCTTTTGAGAAGATACGTGAGTTTTGTTTCCATTAACTAGCTACCTACATTTCCCAAAACACACACTTTTCTCTTCCAAACACTTCTCTGTTTTTCTGACTATTATTCCTCTGAGGCTTCACTCAAAGAACGTAATCACAAACTCACCACCACGTCTCACTAAAGTCCCAGTTTGCATGCTGATTTTGCAGATAGACACCATAGAGCTCTGTTCTTCACACATTTACCTTTTTTTTTTTTTTTTTGAGGTTTCCAGCTATCTGCACTCCTGTTCACAAAATAAATAAACAACAGATACATAATGTACAGAAACTTCAAGGATCATTAAAACAAAGACAGGATTTTTCCCTAGGAAGGGAGACAATACTCAGTTTTAATAGAGGAATAATGTGAAAAATGTAATGGAGATGCTTTGTGTTAATAAAACATAGGGGTAAATGAAAATGATTGAAGAATGAAAGACATGAAATTTTCATTTGAATTTCAATTGCTAACTTCTACTGTATGCATTACAATTTTAGCTAAACAAAGAAGGCATGTGAATCCATGAGAATACATGGAAACAGTTTGAGCAGACATGCCAGTTCAGTGATTGAAGTCTCATTTCATACTATAGAAGCTATATTTTAAACAGTGTATCTGAAATTCAGCTATTTTACAACAGTGGTAAATGGTAGATCAAACTCATGCTGATTAATTCAGTGCTTTGGGATATGATCTAATTTACAACAAACTGGTTGATTCAACAGAAATTCCAATAGATATTCAGCTAAGAGAAACAAAATTATGAAGTATCACAGCAACCTGCATTATAAAGTTTGGATTCTGCTGCAGATAAAAATACACAAAACTATACTTGGATCAGGAACAGAATGGCAGAATAGTCTTGTTTGAATCAGTAACAGAAATAATAAATTGAGAAAAGCTCCAAAAATCTGCAAGTAACTCTCAATTGAGTTATCCCCAAAGCAGCAAAAAAATCCATTATTGACAATGCTTGCTGGGAATAATGTCTCTTGGCTCTACAAAATGCCTGAGAAATTCTTTGCCAGGAAGCACACAGGCTTAATCTCTCTGGGGTTCTGCTGCTGGAGAAGCAGTACCTTAATAGGGACCTTTCTGTCTGAAAAAGAACAGTTTTTATTAGATTCTGAAGGAAAAGATTTGGGTCATTCCTGAGAGACTTGTTGTCTGGGGAAAGAAAGTGAACTATTTAAGGCTTCTCTTGTAAGAAAAAGAAAAACTTATTTCCTGAAGACTCTCTCTCTCAATAAATACCTTGTACTACTAAGCGCTATACTAGTCTTTCATGCAATTCAGAAATGAAAGAAAATATAAACATAATCTGAACAACATATGTTGCAATTTTTTTATATTAAACTTTCAATTATGGTAATCTCATCAACAGCTTTCAGAAATTTTCTGGTTAGCATTATGTTTACTCTATGCTCTGATGTCAATTTGCTCTATGCAATGATGTCTTATTGCTGTGCTTGCTTACACTGTACATTTTTGGTGAAAGATAATAAAGAAAATAGTTGAATGTTTTTAAAGCAATTACTGAAATTTTTACTTTACATTACAAAACAGAAAGTGAATCAGTCTGATGGAATTAATGCAGTAACTACAGATGCAGATCAGTTATAACTTCCATCTTTATGCACCTTACCATCCAGATTACTACAGAAAAAAAAAAAAAAGTTATTTCTTTACAATGGTTACTATTACGTTAGAAGAGCCAAAACCTTTACAAAAATGTATATGAAATAGTAGTAGATATAGAAAAATAAACAACTTCTGACTCCAATATCCTTGAAAATTATTTCTGTGTACCAATCTACTCATTGGAAGTTTCTGAATTGACAAGAAATGGTGAAACATACCTGACACACAGCTGTGATTATTTTCAGAGTGAGGACAGTCAGACAACAGAAAGATAATCAAGTTGGCTGGTTGATGCTGGATGGAAACATATGA
This sequence comes from Pyrgilauda ruficollis, assembly GCF_017590135.1. Classification (NCBI taxonomy): domain Eukaryota; kingdom Metazoa; phylum Chordata; class Aves; order Passeriformes; family Passeridae; genus Pyrgilauda; species Pyrgilauda ruficollis. The sequence goes on along the minus strand of NW_024526599.1, from coordinate 16,245,490 downwards.
GAACTTGCACATACACTGTGCAGTTTAGTCATGCAGGCCTCTTCTCCCAGCATTTTCAACTCTTTCTCTAATAATAATCTGTTCAAAGTTTCACTCTTTTTCCAGCATAAGATTGAGGACTGAAGTTCAATATCCTACTCTGACATGTAAAGAGGTAATTTAGTGTCTTGTGGCCTTCATATAAGACTGACACGAAGAAAAAACACAATCTGAATTGTGTTTTTCCAAAAACCATGTTCCAAAAACCATGGCTTCCTACTTCCAGAAGCATTTTTTCTTTCATGGTGTTCAAGATCAAAATAAACCAAGGCTCTCACCTGACAGTAAAATTAATAAAAAAATATACTGTACTGGGTCTGACTCAGTTGGAGATAATTTTCTTAATGGTATCTTATGTGGTTCTATGGTTTGGGTTTGTGACTGGAGAGTGTTGGTAACACACTGGCATTTTGACTGCTGCTGAGCAGCGCTTGTGCCCATGACACATTCAGAAAATCCTCAGGCACTGACAGAAGCCTTTAGTCTCATGACCCAAAACATCTTGGGATCTCTCACGACAACCAGCATGCTTTTATAAAATACATTGATATCTCTTACAAATATTTTGCTTTAGAAAAATATCTGAAATAATTCAGATAGAATGCAGGTTTCATTACCAGTTCATTCCTCAGATGACAAAATGATACTGCCTTCATATCATTAAAGCAGAAGCAAGGGAAAAGAAAACCTGAACAGATTGCATATTAATTTAGGATTTCTCTTTCCATCAAGCAGTAAAGATTAATCAGCTTATTCTCTGTGCTTTTCCATGAATATTCTTTGTGTATACTCATGAATCATTATTAAATATTTGATATTGTCAATCACACATAAAAAGAGGATGTAAAAATTACTGGACTACTTTTATATTTAATAGTTTATCAAGTGATTATATGTCTTTCACAAAATTATGCTGTATCAGAAGGTTTGTTTTCAAGTTTGTTGAAAGGTTTTTTTCAAGCTCAACTTGAAACATAGCTGTACAGAAATAAGAGATTTACTTCTCGCCTTTTAAAATAACTTCATTACGGAAATTATTTTTGAGCAGGTCAGTTTTATCCGACCTAATGAATTCACAAACTTGACTAACACAATAAATTACACAGAAGCAAGGACTTCAGAAGTTATAAAAAAAAAAAAAATTCAACTCCCACAAGAAAATAATCTCTTTGAATTTACCTAAGAACCCTTACCCCCCTTTCTCCTACCCAATTCAAATAATTATGTATTTTGCAGTGCATTATCTAACAGATGTTTTCAGAATTTTTGCTGTTTCTACTGTATAACCCATAAAATTTAGCATACTGTGCATCTGGAGTATTAATTTTTTTGGCTGTTTGAGACATGAAACAGAATAGAAGATGCAACTTATATCAGCTGAAATACAAGTACCAAAGTAGTTCTCTTGTCAACTACTTTAAAAAAAAATCAAGAAAAAAATAGAGGGTTTAGAACATTTATTTCTGTCACATTCATTGACTTAACTATTACAAGCTAGTCTTGATTAAATTAAATATTTTTTTCTGTGCCTAAGCACTCAGGAAATATCTGAGGGAATAAAAAGCAAATAGCAAGAATTGGTAACAAAATGCATTACCATTTACATCTGTATTTCTCATTTCTCATTGTACCCTGCTTAACAAGTACTTAACTTAAAAATCCATGGCTTTGGGAACTTGATATCAGGTACCTTACGTTCCAATTTCAGGATTTGTGTGTAAAAAAACTATTTAGGCACATTGGAGCCCTTCTTTTTCTGCAGTATATTCTTGTGTTCACACTGGAGCAATCAGAGATGAGAGAATATGACACGAGCAGAATGTGGCACAACCAAAGCTTTTGTGATCCTGAAGACAATAAAATTAACCAAAATACATTTTTCACTCTTGGACATATCACATATCTAAATCAAAGGACTTAAATAAAATAAAACATTCCTTTATTAACCACACCTAAAGCAATGATTTTGGCAATTTTGCTACAATTATATTGCCCAACAAATCTGATGTCTAGGTCTTTTGGAGAGGTTTAGCTTAGTTTTAGGAAACATTTTGCAGCATGGCTTAAGTTAAACTTTTCACAGTTCATTGATCTGGCCTACATGTTCACTTTAATTTCTTGTAATTATCTTCACAATCTTCAGGGATTTCTTCTCCTCTAAAGAAATAACAGCACCTTTTTATTCTTGACTTTGAACCAGCTATAAATTTGCTTGATATATCAGTTCTAAAAATTACATAAATATATCTTAACTGCATACTTTACAGGAGCTGCTGAAATGGTGCACTATTTCTTATATAGCTAGATGAAAACTAAATTATGCAATTTTAATGACAGCCCAGGGAACTTCTTTACTTGCCTGAGCATCCAGACATCTGCTAACTGTTTCTGTCAAGATTGTGGATGGCTCTAAGGGTTACTGGATGAAATTTTATGACTCTTGCTCTAAAGGTTAGAATCAGAGAATCAGGAAGATCAGTTCCCAGCTTAAACATTTATGAAGACAGAAACAATTGCTTCATTTCATGCACTTTATGTGCATCTGCTAAGGACAGGAGATTGGATACAAAAGGATAAGGACATCTCTATTCTGCCAGTAGAGCAGATAAGTCATTCTTATTCACCAATAATATCCTTTAAATTGGCATAATGATAAGTAGATAAGACCCAGTTGCAAGGCCAAAAAGGTACCACATACAAAAAAAACTCTCCCCCCATTATGTGTTTTTCCTCCTAGATCATAATAAAAAGTCCATGATGCAAACCCTTGGGCCAAAACACATATAATACAGCAGGTTCATGAAATTTGTAAAACTTTAAACAAGGGTGGGGCGGAATGGTTTCTATGAAATATTAGAGTAATTTTCTTAGGAGAACGGTCCTACAGAGGATAATTCTACAGAATACAGGCTTCTAAGTTTGTCTAAAATTTAGCTGAAAAGTGCTGAAATACTTCAAACTTTTCTTGTTGGGTAACAGCTATATCTCTGACAATTTTTTTTTCTTAAAATGCAACTTGGCATACCAAACATGAGATCAGTTATTTCTTTATTTCAATCAATCACATTAAACACAATTTTCTCTTATCAAAGCAGAATGTGTAGTGTTCACTTAACTAATTTGCTGAGTCAGCTTTTATTCAAAGGAAAGGAAGGAGTAGAGAATGGAAATAATTGCAAAGATATCAGTATTGTTAAGTGCAAGGTTCAAAAAGCCATGTACCTAGATCTCAGATGATGTCTCCAGCGTTCTATAAAAAACTTTTAAAAGTTCCTTTTAAAAAAATGTGGTAATCAAATAAATTATCTAATGAATAATCTTATCCAATATTAATAGCAGTACTAAAATTTCTGAGGAAGCCTTCTCTTTTCATGACGTTTCCACACTTTCAGAGTCATCAGAGTAATTCAGTGTTTTCTATTCAAATACAT